>NW_019392733.1:2439946-2604554 GCF_000648675.2 Cimex lectularius
ATAATTTTATATCTTAAAAAGACCTCGGATTGATAGGAGAAGAATTTATTTTTTATATTTAATTTTATATAAATTGTTATTTTGATTGTTGATAATTTTCATGTGGTATTTTGTATAAGAAATCATTTATTTTTTTAATTCCTAATTCAATTAAAAGGACAATTCCTTTATTTTTATTTATAATTTTGTAGGTAAAATTGTTAATATTAACTGTAATTAATTTTCATATTCAAAGAGAACAACTATTTTATATTTAAACAAAACTATACATTCAATTCATGAATTACATGCTTATATTTCATATCTTCTAATTTTTTATTCCTTTAAATGCTTTTTTTGAAGGACAGAATTCAAAAGATGACCCAGATTCTATCCAGTATGTGTCCACATTCACTGACACAGACTTGCGGAAACGTCCCACTATGAGATGGGAAGTTAGTGTCCGAGTAGATCGAAGTCACGATAGCTCAAGTGGTAGAGTAGCGGCGTATCTAGCCGAAGGTCGTGGGTTCGAATCCCGCTCGTGACACTGACTTTTTATCTCAACTAAAAACCTTAATTAATTGAAAAATATTAATTGGTCAAGCGGACCACGAAAACTAGTGAATTTAGTTAAAACGTTAAATAGCTTTTGCATGGATGTTTACTGGACGACAAACTCTAAGGTTATCGAAGGTCTTATTATATTTAATTATTCCGAAGTCGTGAGATGAGGTCTGGCCAGACCCCATCTCACGATTTCGGAATAATTATCGATTAACGGTCACTAATAATCACCACACGTCTTATATTTTGCATTTGCGTTTCACAGTCTGGTTTTTGACGCTCTACTAAGTTTTATATTCTTAAAATATAAAAAAAAAGTTATTAAAAGATTTTACATCAAATTACAGTAATCAAGTTGTAATGGGATAGTAGGGTTAGGACGTGAGTGACGAGGAAGGCCGGAATGTTTTTTGTAGATAAGGCAGGAGGGAAGATAGGTAAAATTGAAGAACAAAAGGCTCAGAGACAAAAGAGACAGTATTCGTTGTAGGCGAAAAACCTTCGTTAATATCCAGCCACCAGCCACCTTTGTGTGAAAAAAATGTAACTGCGGACTAACCCCGTACATCACGATTTCTCCACTCCCAACCCGACAGCAGCAATATCACCGCAGCATTTTCGAGGATTTTTAACAAACCTTTTTTATTATTTAATTTATTTATTTGCTTTGAAACGATAAAGTATAACTCTTTTTGCCGTTGAGGGTATTAACTGTTTTAATATTTCACCTTAATCATAGTTTCCAGGATTAAGAAAAATATAGATAGATTCGCCAATTCGATTTGCTGAAAAATGGTTCAGCAAATCAATGAATAATGTAAAAAATCTTTCAACGTTTTGTTTAGCTTATTTGTTTCGTTTTTCTTTGAACCCTTGTAAGATTATTATCGCTATTAAAATATGTAATTAATAATTAACCAGCCCACGGGGCAATTGTATCAATGGTACTAGTAATTCAATGGATTGCCTAGTTTCATAAAATAGGCAAAAAAATTTACTCTTGTTTTACCTAAATAATTGTTGTTACACATTTTATTTTTTATTCGAATCGTTCCGTCAAGCGTAAAGGGTAAATTTACATTATATAAATGTTCTTTGGGGTCCCCATATCCTGGGCGGAAATAAAGAGGACCCACCTGTACCTGACTCTTCCCAAAAGTAATGTCTATTTATCATAACTTGAGCTATTGACACTTTCGCCTTTCAGACTACAAACTCCTTTGTGAGAGCTGGCTTTTTCTCATTCAAACATTATCCTACCGTCTCTTAACCAGCTATAATTTAAAACGTTTTGATTTTTTAGTTTTGCCTTTAAATTTTTACACGAATGCATGTTAGGTTGACCAGTTTTATCATTTAAATACATTCTTTCCTATTTATTTATATATTGATNTTTTACTTTACCAGAAAAAAGGAGATTGTTACATTGATTTAATTTTTTTACTTTACTAGAAAAAAGGAGATTGTTACATTTATTTAATTTTTTTTACTTTACCAGAAAAAAGGAGTTGTTACATTTATTTAATTTTTTTACTTTACCAGAAAAAAATACTTAAACCTTAATCAAATTAATTTGTGATGAATTTTTTTTAAATTTTTACATTGTGTTTGAATAATGTTTTAATAATATTGATTTTGTTTATTTTTCTTCCAACCTACTAAAACTAATTTGTAACGAATGGTGTGTCGAAAAGTGACTCGCCTATTTTTTGGTACGAGACTAACAAAATAAAATGTGCCGAGTCATAATTAGACGCACCAACGTTGATTTTCCTATGGTGCACCGGAATTGACTCACTTCCATTTTTTAATGTTAAAATCAAAAGAAATAGGCCTTGAGTCAGATTTAAACGCACCCACGTTGATTTTCCAATGGTGCGTCAAAAAATGACTCACCCTGTATATATGTATGTATGAAAAAAAGAAGAAAGAAGACAGACAGAAAAGGGATTAATTAATTTGGCTGCTTTATGTGGAAGAGGTCTTAAAAAATCTGTTACGCCTTTATCGATTTTTTATATACCAATGAAAGAGATGTCGAAAGGGTAACAATGTCATACATTCGTTACCATTAGAAAAACCTGGATGCCATAGATACTTTTTAATATAGTGATTCGACGATTCTCAGTACCAAGGTAAAATTGGTTCCATGGGGTATAATTTGTTTCGGACCCGGCCGTGAATTATAACGGCCGGGGACGATATTAATCTTCCTTCCGGTGTTGACTATACCAATTTTAGATATAGATCGTTCGGAAACGATATATGTGTATATATANCAAATGAACTGGGTATTTTATTAGACTTCCTTCGACCCATCCTATAAAGACGGGCTTGTTTAATTGTCTCGCTTATGTCCGCCAAAAACACCTTCCGTGAATCCGTGAAATATCCGCAAAACGCAAAATTGAAAAAAATGAAATGTCTTTAAAATCCAACCATGAAAGGTCGTTTTTGTAATAATGGATATCAAAGGTACTTTAATTTCTCCTGTATTTGCAGCATCTTGTTTAAATTTACAAGTGCAAGATCGTTTAATTTAAATCTTAAAAAAGTTTGTACTCCATTACTTAATTTTTATTTATTATAACACTCAATAACAGCTAAACAAGATAGTGGTCTAAATATCGAATTATGTTTAAAGTGATTTTTTAAAATGGAATTATGCATTTTTTTTTTTGCAAAAATAAGTTGTTTTTACCTTTTCAATAATATTATTAAAAAAACTACCAGACCAAAATTAATCAAACTTCGCAGGCAAGATTTCCGTGGCATTTTAGATTGGTAGGTGAAAGGATTTTTAAATTAAATAACTAGGAAATAAAAAAACTAGGACTCCGTTGATGTAAAGAGGAACAAATAAAGTATTTTTATAGTGGGATTTTTTATCTGTATCTATGAAGTATTTCGAACAAAACAAACAATCGTCAATCTTTTCACCTAATGTTTTAGTACCGACTTTAAAAAGCACACACACACACACACACACACACACACACACACACGCGCGCGCATATATTTACTAGGATCTCTGAAATGGTCCCTTATGTTTCTAAAATGTCATTTCTTAGGAAAGGGCGATTTTTACAAAATTGAATTCCCAGAAGCATATCGCTTTTATTTACGTCGTCCACGAAAAACTTTCTAACAATACATTCTGTGTTGTATATTGTAATTAGCGCATGTTTTCGATTAATTTTATTTTGTATAAATTATACAAAATATTTACGTTTTACTTCTTTTTTCATTCTTTATATCTAGTGTAAATTTTTAGTATTGTATAAATCGAACATAAAACCAATGTACGTTAGCACTTGTAATCTGTAGAGAAATACTTTATAAACAAAAATTAAAGTAAATAAATAAAAGTTTCATCGAAGGAAATTCATAAAAGAGATTGATTTTTTGAAAGGTTCTTGGCGCAATAGCTCCATACTAAAGATTTCAAAAATAAAATCAAAATATTTTGAGTTGTCAAAATGGCTAGCGTGTAGATCCAAAATGTCCAGGAAGGGTTGTAGTTTTCTAAAACTAAAAAAGGAAAAGTTGAAATCTTTCGTTGTTCAAAGCAATGAGCACCCTTAATGTCACACCCTTTTTTTGTCAAAATCATAGCTAGAAAAAAAATTTGAATAGTAACCCCTATTGATTTATTTAAATAGAATACGTATATTTCATATCATAATATATACGTATACATATATAATTTATTTGCCGGCTTTTGCTCTTTCAGAACCGTCGAAACAAGAGATCACCTTCATTATCTGGTCTTGATAGATTTGGATTCATTAAGGATCAAATGTGTTTTTGTGTCTAATTGCTAAGCCAAGTATTTATACCGTCATCTTGGGCAGTATGCTGACTTGCATACCCCTATGCCTTGAAGGCCTGGGAACCCCAGGACATTATCACCGACTGAAGGTTTTCATGCAATACTAGATACATACAGACATCACCTCACATGAGTACAGCTTTGATGCTTGTGTAGGAGACAGCTGGTGGTTTTTTTTATCACCAAGATTTAGAAACCTAAGCCTGTATAGATCTCTAAAGAAACAGAATAAGCGATCCCCTCTTCTTATTGCAACCTACATAGTGTATTTTCTGCCAGTAGTATCTTATGTCTTCATATATACCTACTGTACATATGTTTCATTTTACACAACTGTGTTCAGTCTGGAGAATTTCCTGAATCCCAGTTTGGCGTGTTGTCCGTACATATTTTGACTCATTCGGCATGTCATTTTTAATTTGTTTTTGTGACAAATTGTAAGGCTTCCGTTGGGTATTTATACTACATTCTTGGCCAGACCAAAAATCTTAATGTTAACTAATATTAAATGTTTTGCGTAAAAATTGAATACGTACATTTTATTTTTGAATGTATTCGTATACGTATATATTTTATCTGAGAGTTTTTTTTACTAAGGGAAGTAAATCGTCTAAATCATTCCCAATCATTTAATCCAATTACAAAAAAATAACAACAAGTTCCCTTTATATCAAACCTCTGCCAATGTCTAAAGCCTTCAATTTAGAAATCGTGCAGTAAAGATTTTCTTTGAATTTAACTACCTGTGTGCAAAGAAAGGGCAGCCTGTAAAAATTAAACTGCAGTACACCCGCAACAACAAGCCAGATCGTTTATTAACCCGGAGGTAGCTTAGCAATAATTTTTTATTTATAGTTCACCCCGTCCTTTTAGCTCCGCCATTTTAAACTTTTAATGCGCTGCTTTATATCTAAGGTGGGTCGCTGGGAGGATTACCTCCGATAACGGCTTTAAAGCTCGCTACCGTTTGGCCCCCTCACTCATAAGCTCATTACCTCGGATATCCACATGACCCACCCTTTCTAACAGATTCCACCCCTTTCAGTTCTAAACAAAAACTACTTCTCCACCCCCTCCTACCACAGAATACCATAGGTTTCATATATTTACAAGTGAAGCTAATTCAAATGGATATTCCGCGAAGCATCACATAGGTTTTTATACTCTCATTTGGCTTTTGCCTATAGAATTTAAATCTGCTTAAATATTTAACGGCATAGTGACCATTAAAAACAGTGAGTAGGAAATTTGTGACAAAATCGTATTCTTTTTTATACACACTCAGCATCTGTACGTTTTTTAAAAATATTGTTCAATACGAATTTTTTCCTATTGCTGCTCTACAAAACTAAAAAAAAATCGTTTCCATGTGACGAGGGGGTTTGAAAAAAAATGTGAAAAAAATACTATTCTTCAGGAGAAACGGTTTTTGATCGAGCTCGAATTTTTCCCACAATGAAAAGTTTTGGACAAAGGCGAAATAAAACGTACGGGGCACATGCGTACTCTTTTCGCTAACTTTGGGCGCATGTGCAATTCCCACACTAACCACTTGCGCATTTGCACTCCTCACCCCAACTCCGCGCGCATGATCATTAGTATCATTACTGGCACTTACTTCACCAGTGGTGGACCGTTCACGCTATTTTGTATACGGAACATGAGAGGTTTAAAGATACAACTTTTCAGGGGAAACGATTTTATAGAGCATATATGAAGAGTGGATATTCCAAACGGTCTAAATGCCAATTTCCTCTGAGATTTTTTCTTAATATGTTCTTTGTGCCATCGCCAATAACTTTAACAATGTTCTATGTGGCAAACCTCTTTAAAAGTAGTCTGTTGCGTTCCTCATAGAAGATACCGGTCTAAGTACGGGACATAAGATTTTTCCAAAGGTTCTATGTGCCATGTCATATCAGCCAGTTGGAGAATCAGAATTTGGACCCTGCATTTTACTTCTAGTGAATTCTTATGAGATTTTCGGCAGAAAGAAATTGGTTATGTGGTCAGATAATTGTGCAGGCCAAAATAACAACCGCACCCTTATTTTTTTAACGATGATTTTGGTGCATCTTGGACATTTTGAAGAGATTGTTCAGAAATTTCTAAGCGGTCATAGCTTTTTAACACGTGATTGAGACTTCGCCATTATTGAAAAGAAGAAAAGGGTTTCCAAATGTTTAACTCCGACAGATTTACAAATTGTTTTGGCATCAGCTAACGTTACAGGGGAACCGTTCTCCGTAGTTAATCTCAAACATTGGAACTTTCTAAACTCAAAACACGCCTGTGACTCTATATTAAAAGTAAATTGTCCAATTAAAAAAGGCTACTATGATAAAAGTTTCCAAAGATGACCCAGGTTTTATCCAGTATGTGTCCACATTCACTGACACAGACTTGCGGAAACGTCCCACTATGAGATGGGAAGTTAGTGCCCGAGTGGATCGAAGACACGATAGCTCAAGTGGTAGAGCAGCGGCGTATCAAGCAGAAGGTCGTGGGTTCAAATCCCGCTCGTGACACTGCCTTTTTTATCTCAACTAAAAACCTTAATTAATTGAATGATATTAAGAATGTTTTTATGTCATTGATTCAGAAACTATTCCAGCCGAAAAAAAAAGATTTCTCTGCCATGTTGGATTTTTTGCTAGAAACTGCTCAAAACTATTATCAAAACATTCTAAATAAATAAACTTTAATTTATCTTTATACGTTAACATCATCTGTTAAATTATTTAGGTTTACCATCTATTTATCAATATAGTTTTCATTCAAAGAGTTCTATGTACCACGGTACATAGAACATTGCTTCAATTTCTTAGTTTTTGCATATTAAGGAGTTTGTTTTTGTTTTTCATTGCACTAGCTGCGATCTTTCGTATTCTTCGAATTCGATTCGGGTATTCTTATACCCGCTTATATTACCAATAGAATACATTTCAATTTTTTGAGTTACCATTTGACTTACGCAGTTCTATTGCTTTCCTGCAAAAAATAACAGAATGCACTTAGAACATTTGGAATTTCCACTCTTCACTTATATGTAAGTTATGTGAAATTATCTGTTTACAACGCTTAAATGCAGGTGTCATTCCTAGTATTGTAGTCAGCTACCTTCTCCCTCCCAAGAGACCTACTTATTTAATTCTGTATTTTTAATTACGATTCCTGCCTAGAGCTTGCCGAGAGTACATCGTTAAATTAGTTTAAACTTGTTCTAAAAATAAAGTTTTTTTAAAAAAGGAATCCGCAGTTGAAGTTATTTAACTTTATATATATATTTGAAAAAAACACTATGCAAACATTTAAAGCAATAAAATCTCTGGGCTTAATTTTTTTTAGTAAAACATTGAATATCCAAAAATAGACTACTGGCAAAACATGGAGTCCCTTGAACAGACATCAATACTTTCAGAGGTGAGCGATCCTACATGTCAATTTGGACTAACAAGTATTTATTGTCCAACCATAAACACTAAGATAGTCTTTATTGTCCGAAGTCTGATTGTCAATTGTTCGAGATATTTCACTTTTTAGATTATTTCAAACTTACACAAGTTAATTCTACAAACTCCTTCGTATCTTATTAAATATTTTTCCTACTGAAAATGTAATTATATCAATGAAATTCTCATTAAAACTCCATGAGATCTATTTGTCTTTGTCTTTATTGAAACCTTAACTAAACGGAAGACAAAATCTCTGAGAATATCAACTTTTACGAGCTTTCAAATTTCTTTGAAGATGACCAAAATTCTTAGAAAATAAGGATCAGGATTAATTAAAGAAATTACAAAGATTGTCATGACAGGGGCAGTGCATAGTTGCCATTATTCAGGAAAAGAAATGGCACTGGATGCCCCACCGTGGCACGCAACCATCAATATGGATGGTAAAAGAAAGTGCAAACATACTCTTCGCTTACCATTTGGTAAGCATTATGAACATCTAACAAATAACAAAATTGTCTAACAAAATGAAATTAAAAGAAAATGTTGATATACCTATTCACAATAAAATAATAACAAGAGATAAAAACTCTGAAATTTTTCTCAAAACTTTTGAAGGTCTGAATCTGATGGGGCTAGAAGAGAAATATGTATTTACTATAAATATGTATCGTAGGCGAAATGTATGTATAAAAATTATAAAAGCATACAGAAGCAAAATTATATACAAAATCTATTATTAAAAACATTATATCAGACGTAAATGTTTGCGAAGAAATGTGCTAATTTGGGAAATAGTTTACATAGATAAATCGTCTTGGCATGTACGATAACCGCTAACTATGCAGATATTGTACTATTGTTCCCATTGATTTAGCCCAAGATGACACTTATTATATGTGTTCCGCTCAATGCGATAATAGCTGGATCGTAATTTGTTTCAATTAAGTTAAAATGTTGAGTACATTTGTAGTTTATTCTTACTTAACATATTTATTCCTTCACCTCGACCTAAACAGACCCGTGTCCATCTACTTTTATAAGTTCCCTAGTCGGCTACAGACTATTAGTCAGGTACGACCATATCTCGCACCACTCAACGAAGTATCATTGAAGATTCTGAGCAGAATCAGAACCGTCGAAGCAAGAGATCCAGGACCCGCTATCACTCGTTCCATATAAAGAGTTCGCTTTCAGGCTACACTTATTTCTCGAAAAAGAGGAGTATTATGGTTGGCCGTTGATCTATGTGAATTTGGACTCATGGATTCATTGGGTTTTTGTAGCTTAGTGCTATATACCAATCCTGGCCAGAAACTGACCTGCCACCTCTATACCCTGAGTGCTCAAGAACCACAGGACATGTTTACACTAAATACATTTTGACATCACCGCACAGGAGGGTACAGCTTTGAGGCTATTAATCAGTGATACTGGTTGGTCTGCGAAGGAGACTGCGTGTGGTTTTTCATCCACAGAATTAGAAATTTAAACCATTATCCTTACAGAAGCATAGAATGAGCGGTCTCTTCCTCTTCTTGCCAAAACCTTCTCTATGTGTCTTTTGCCAGAAGTTATGTACGATGTATATGTGTATGTATGTTATGTATGTAGAAGGCATATATGTACGCTTACCTTTTTAGGCCACAGGGTCCAGACAGGAGAATTTCCTGAATTCTAGTATTGGGTGTTGTCCCTCTGTATTTTGATTCATTCAGCATCTCGTTTTTAATGTGTTTTTGTAGAACATTTAAGGCTTAAGTCGCGATTTATACTACATTCTTGATCAGTAGGCTGACCTGCCCATCAGCCCTATTTCGTGAATTATCAGGGATCTGAAGGCATTGTTGTCACTGACTCTTCAGTTTAACCACGTAAACCAGACACATTATAACTTCCCCTTAAATGGGGTTAAAGCATTGAGTCACTCTGCCAGAGTGTGCCGCTATCTTAGTACTGTAGGGTATACTATCCCTTCTCTGTCCATCTGGATTTGTACTCATTAAGGATCCTAATTTTGTGTTTTGGTAGCGAATTTTTAGGCCTAGGAGCATGTGCTGAGTGGCCACCAACCTGAGGAGATTATTGTCACTGACTAAAGAATTCCAAGCAACTTGAGATGCATTTTGGCATGACCTGACATGAAGCTGTATTATATCTGGAACAAATGACTTCTTAAGCGACCGTGTCCAGTCAGAAACATTACTTGAATTCCAGGTTTGCATGTCATCTATGAGATTCATCCTGGTTGTCATGATTTTGACTCAAGATTCATTTTTAAGGAGTATAGTGGCAAATTGCTGGACTAAAGTAGCGAAATAGGTAAACCTAGGGCATTCTCATTGACTGAAGTGTTCCATGCAACTCCAGATACATTCTGTATAACCTCACATAAAGTTACCGATTGCAGGTGCATATCTGCATCAACTTCGTGCTGATTTTCTTTACCAAGATTTCTCTACATGCTGTCTACTTGCTTTGAACAGAAGCACAACATATGAGGCATATATGTTTAATCAACCTTTTAATCATTTAATATATTCGTATGGCCGTGGCGATCCACGAAGCTCCAAGTCCGCTTGATTTTATACGGAAGTATGGCTATTTATCGTTCGGCCCTGGCAAAATTTTGTGTGTCATTAAGGGGAATTCTCCTTTAAAGACAGCTATAAAACAATAAATTAATTTTGTAAAAGGCATAACATCATTTGAGCCCTGAAAATAAAGAGTCGTTCCTCCCTTCTTTAAAGTACATAACATTAAAACAAACGTTCAAAAACAACAGGCTATAAATTGTACTAAAAGGAAATAAGGTGGTGTTTTATGCCGTCCAAGTGCTCCTAATTTCGGAGGGCCGTGGCCGGGGGCAGTAAAATCCGCAAAATATCATTTGAAGCTGGTTATAGCCACGGCAACTGTATCATTCCAAGGAAGTTAGGAGGGGCAAAAAGGTCTCTTTCCCCGCATCACCTCCTGGAATCTTCTTCCCCCAAGCATTTAATGACCTTATTTCAAACGTTCGTGTAATATTCATTAGACAATTTGCCAATATACATTTTTTCGAAAGGTAAAATTTAATGGACAGGGTTTCGATTAAAACAAACGTTCATATAGTCAATCTAAAAACCACTTCAGAATCAATTTACGCACACTGTGAGATCTAACGTGTAAATTACGAAATAATTTTCAGAATTACAAAGTTGATACTCCTCCCATGTGTGTACATCATTTGTACATATTGAAATTCAAGTCACCTTTTGTCCTTGTACGTACATTCTACATAAATGTCAATCTTTTGAAAAGGCTTTACACACGATGAATGATCTATTAAGGATTGAATTTCATGTAAAGCTCATACAAGCGAGAAGCTGAATTGAAATGAGACGAATTACACCAACCAGAAGCATTTAGTCCATCTTTGTTTCTGAAGCGTTGACGTATAGAAACTGATTTTATTCAGAAGTGTTTTCCATACAAAATAATATCACACTTGTCAATGATGTAACATTTTGCTTTCACAGTTATATAAAAGGCATTCATATTTTTTATTACGTTTCAACATCATACACCAGCTTTATTTCGTAATGAAGGCTAATATTCATTAAAAAAACTAATACACAGATTTATCTATTTTGATGGCTCAGAAGAATAAAAATCATTAATCAAAGACCATTCGAAATTTGTCAGCATGGCACCGGACAGAACGAGTTTTGCCGAGTTGCTGCGAGGGTGAGTTAACAAGGGTCGCGAAATGAGTTGGGAGGTACGTCGAATAAACAATGCATTTCCTGCTATTGCCAATTGTATGTGATCTACAAGGAAAAGTGCTTTATTCGGACAACATCGGCTCAAAAACGGAAAATCTTGTTTTTTGCTATTTTTAGTCGCGCGAGTGGCACTTCGGACCACGGAAACATGGCTTGATTGCATCCATGAATATTTATTTTAAGGTAATTCAACCATGATGTGCTTGATGTGACGGTTTACGTGAAAACTGATGGAAACGAATTTTTTCATTTTCCGTTATGCGGGTTCAAAAGAAAAAATAACGCGGCAGAGGATAAATTTTCTCTCTTCAGTTCGAAAGGAATTTAGTTGATTAAAGGCTTTCACTTTCGTTTAATTATGTGAACGTGGCCAAAACACCTTCTGTTCAAAAGTGGACGAGCCCTCATCCGGCCCTTAGAATTTCCTGTTTTTAAGCATTAAAGTAAATAATTGGAAAAAATAGACAAACGCTGGAGAAAATATCCTACTACCCACATATCTAAAGGGTTTTCGATTAAACTGAAAATTAATAATGAAAATCAACCAGTAGTTCGTTGATGTCGTGAGGAGCGGTTAAGAACGACTTGAACATATTATGAAATAACCGGTCACTAAGAAAAAAAGAAAACATTAACCAGTAGTAATGATTCTATTTTATTTATTTCTGATAAATGGAACCATTGTTTGCGTATATTGTTGAAGAAAAAAAAAGGTCTGGAAAAAGATTGATCCACCGATTTTGCAGAACATTCACAGTAAAATTCTTCAGTTAACTCTCCTTACTTACATTCTCAACTCAAGGGTATAACGAATGATTATTTGGAGATTCATTAATTAATGCTCACTAAATACCACACATTTCTACACGAGAAGAACGGAGGTATAACGAATGTTTACAGAAGAACCACCGGTTTTTATCCCATCCGTTTGCTTAACTTCACTTCCATTCGATGGATTTTAAGTATGACATGGATTTCTTTTTCAATTTTGTCTCTACTTTCAGTTTAACCATCAAAGTTAATAATATTATCACATTTTATTAATTTTTCAATGTTATTTACTTACAATTAATGAAGGTTTTTAGTTGAGATAAAAAAGTCAATGGCACGAGCGGGATTCGAACACACGATCTTCGGCTTGATACGCCGCTGCTCTACCACTGGTTTTTAGTTGAGATAAAAAAGATGAAAAATGGCAAAAAGGAGGGAAAATTCAGAAGGTGTGGTTGAGATGGGAAGTTGGTGTCCGAGTGGATCGAAGTCACTATAGCTCAAGTGGTAGAGCAGCGGCGTATCTACCCGAAGATCGTGGGTTCGAATCCCGCTCGTGCCATTGACTTTTTTATCTCAACTAAAACCCTGAATTTAATTTTTTAATTTTTGGCAGCTGTCTTAATTTGACACTTTTTTCTTTAAAAAAATGTATTTCTCATTTCCTGGGTGTTTTTAAAAAATACTGCTCGTTAGGATTAATTGTTAATTAATGTTCTACAAAATGAATAAAAAAATCATTTAAATATAATAAAGAGGATTTGGGAAAAGTGTACCAAAAATGAAAAAGTACAACTCCTCGCACTACCTCTTGGTGCTTGTGCTCTTCTCGCACTAACTTAGCGTACGACAAAGTTGATCTTGTCACTTTCGCCCCAAAATGAAACAAATTGACCTCCCCGCCCAAATTATAAACAAATCATTAATTTAATATATACAAGAAAAATATCCTTAAAAATTGGGGATACCGTAATAGGTCCAGGTCTAGTTCACGTTGCACTTCCTAGAGAGGCATATTAAGCCCTCTTTTATTTGCAATTTATACATAAGATATTAATTCATATAGTTCGAGCCGTAAAGAACTTATTATTATATCTGTTTTTATAAGAAACACAAGTAATTTAAAAACGCGATATTTAAAACGAATCAAAGTATGTTAGTTATAAAAACATGGATATCAGAAAACGCAATGTTTGTGTCGACGGAAAAATCGATTGTATGTCCGTTGACCAGGAAGAGAAAACCCCCTGTAGAGGAAACAAAATTGCTTGTTGGCGAACGCTTTAAAATATTAAAGAATGCAAGTTCCTAGGTCTTATTCAGATAGAAGATTGAGTTGGAATAGGCAAAGAGATAATCTATGCAAGAAAGCCGAAATATTTTTCAACGTTTTAAAAATTTTAACCGATGAGGAGCAGATCTCTTGATGTCTCTACTATTTTATAGAGCTACCATTAGAAATATTTTCTGTATGATAATGCTGCACCGTCAAAAAAATATTATTCTAAATAAAAGTATTCGGCTATGTCTGGGCTATATAAGATTTTACCAATCGACATAATTCGAACAGACTCTATTGAACTACCCTTAGACCTCAGAAGACTAATTCTTTCACATAAATTCAGTTTAAAAACAATGGCTGGAGATCCGTATATCTTTTCCAAATTATGTTTACTTTGTCCTCAAACGTTGACATATAAATATTGGCCCAAAAAAACAAACCCGCTGCTACTTGTTGATAGCCGTTTCGAGGGTTAACAAATATTGTAAGTCAATAACAAGTTTTGATAACCTGGCCATGTACCAAACTAAGTACGACGCGCTGGCCGACGAAATTGATACATAATCCTTTCCCAACTTCCAACATTTGAATTGTAGTATTGTAAATTACATCGTTCGACATGTGCTTATTGACTAATGATCGCGTTTTCACAGTATTTATACAGACGGTTCTAAAATAAAAAAGATATTGGTTGCGCTTTTTATGACCCAACAAACAAGCTGGAATGTATGATTAAATTGCCACAGTATATACTCAGCTGAGTTTTACGCCATTTCAAAGGCCCTCAGCTACTTATTAAGCTCTATTTCGATTAATAAATGCATGGTAATCATGGACAGTTTTAGCTGCATACTAAAATTTCAGAATCAAAATTTAAAGGCTACCGACAACCAACTCGTATTTGATATTTTGGAGAAATTAAATAGTCTTAAAAGAAAGGAAAAGTTGTATTTGCATGGATTTGGGCATACTCAGATTTAACATATAACAAAAAATTCACTAATTTCGGGTCCGCTTGACCAATTAATATATTATAATTAATTAAGGTTTTTAGTTGAGATAGAAAAGTCAATGGCACGAGCGGGATTCGAACCCACGATCTTCGGCTAGATACGCCGCTGCTCTACCACTTGAGCTATCGTGACCTCGATCCACTCGGACACTAACTTCCCATCTCAACCCCACCAAAAATGGATCACTTGTCAAATGAATCTGTTGTTCACGATGAAAGTACGTTGTCTACATTATTCTGATAGGATAGGATATATCTCTATCCCAATGTTATTCTGAACTCCATAGTAACTAAAAATATATTATGTCAACTCTTGGTTAAATAGATATCATCGTTCAAATAAAGAAAGTTTTTATAAATCCGTACATCTTAAATACGGTACTTGCTGGTTTAAGGGTACTGCGGTAAACAAGGAAATATGCAAAATTAAATGTAAATAACGCTCAAATCACGCAATCTGTAATGAGTATCTACTAAAAAAAACTTAATAAATTCAAACTTATGTGACTACTGTTCAGAAATAGAGACCTTCGATCACCTAATTATGATATACCCCAAAAATAACAATAAAACGAAAAATGATTCGAATGCATATTTCAAAACCTGAAACTCCCGCTCACGTATAAAACAATTTTAAGTTGAAGTAATCTAAATGGGTATCATATCACTCAATAGTAAGATTCTTAAAGGAAATAAAACTGTGTGGAAAAAAGTGTGAATGTTGTGTCGGGAAAAGGGTAACTAAATAAAAATTGCACGGCTATTGCCATATAGGCTAATGAAAAAAATAAAATAAATAAATAAATAAAAATTAAACTTCGGACGCACGCCCACTCCCCGAACGGACTATCGTTATATCTGAAACAATCAAGCTTTTATTTGTTTATCTTAACAACTACCATTTTTTTCATTTATTTCTCTTGGTAGACTACACACTTGTAACGACGGGTTATGAAACGTAGTGATTCGTTAATTTTGGCAACCATGTTACTTTGTGACAAATATTTTCGTCTTTTATACAAACAGTGCATGTCTCAGCTCTTGGGTGTTTTAAAAAATACCGCTCACTACGATAGTTTTCTTATTATGTCGCTATAAAGTGAAAAAAGAATCGTTTCTATATGATGGTTTTGAGAAATGTGTACCGAAAAGTAAGCCTTTTCTTGTAAGCAAAAAGAGTTTATAAATAGTTTTACCTTTGAAATATATAATTGAAAGCTTAATAGAAAAAGCTTGCCTTAACCTGCTCGTATCTCTGTAATTCACTTATCTAGTCGTGTGTGAAAACGTCAAAAACTTATTTATTTATAAGCCCATAGAAACTGCGATTATTACAATGCTAGACGTTTTTCTCGTTGAATTAAACGTTGAACGAAAGATCGATTAAAAAAATTATATGTAGTTTGTAAGAACTTTTAGTTATATGAATGAAATTTTTGCAATAAAAATATTGCTATGTCCAGGGCTTAGCTAGGGTCGTAAAAGCTCAGGACATTGAGTTCAAAACGTACACGAAGTGTGAAAGTAAATCTTATTTCAGTTAGATTTTGTGTAGCAGTACAATATTTTCTACTTTCATGACAAAAAAAAAAAAAAATACAGCTCACAGAAAATCTGAAAGAGTATCACTTCGAGTCTATAAGTAAGTTTTCTTTGGACGTTTCTTTGAGTTGAAAATCCATTAAATCAGGTGGTTATTGTCTTTCTATGGATCATCCGAAATAGGAGTTATTTATTTTCAAATAAACATGATTGAAGGAATGCCAACAATGGGACGAGTTGTTTTTCCTCAAGGATCGCTTACATTTTATATCCCGTAAGTAAATTATAGTTTTCTTGACCTACCTTGAAGGTCCTTGTGCGTATTAAACATTTTCACAGCAAATGTTGATATAAATAAATAATCGATCGCGATCGAAATACCAGCTATATAACCATTTACATTTTATCAAACGATTAGCAACAATTTGGTAAGTTTCTAAAACTTCTTTTGCTCTTATATAGTGAGACTGATGCATTCTCATAACTCCTCAATATGCTCGACCAGTAAAACGCATCTCAAGGAAAATTGTATTTTTTCACATCTCATCATGTTGAATCAATTATTTTATCAGTTTGAAGAACAATATAAGCAAATAATCGTAGAGAGTGGTTCATTCAATTGAAATGTTGCTGCAAAATAATTCGCATTAATTAGGGGACAATGATTGTCTTTCCGACCAAAAACGCATATTCATGTATAATTTTTCCCCTAATACTAATTTTATTATTGGTGCCAATTGTTTTTGAAAAAAATGATACTACTTGTCCCAAGAGATTCTAGGGTTTAAAAGTGCATCAGAAATGTTTTTGTTCTGTGAAAAAATTATTTGCCCAACTAAAACTCCGTTTCTTACCTCGCTGCGTTGAAATTAATCGGTGACTACCTAACGTTTTATTAATTGAACTGGGCAGCAAGAGGATATTCAAGCACAATCATAAAATCGCTTCTCCAGAAAAATTGTATTTTTTCACCTTTCATCATTTTCTTTGGACAAAGAACAACAATTTGGCAACAACCTACAATTTGTGATAAAATTTGACACTTTGTTTTAAACAAACAATGTATTTGTCAATATCAGGGTGTTTCATAAAATAACATCTAATTTGCTTATTACTGGTTACAAAAAAAAAAGAAATAAAAGAAAACTCGTTTGAACAAAATGTTTTCGAGGAAATGTACCAAAACCAAAGTATTTTATTGAGATATTATCCTGGAAAATCAGTTGAGCAATTTTTCCTCAGATCGCCCTTTTTTTTGTTAAAAATATCCTGAAAAAATGATTCGTCAGAAAGCGATAAATATAAATCGTACCGATCAGTTCATTTTATTTTTCAATTTTGGGCATACCTGAAAAATCCATTTCTCCATTTTTTGCCGTATGTTTTTTTCAATTATTATATCTAAAGTTAAAAAGGAATTTTAAAGGGCTGGATGAGGGCTCGTACGTTTTTCATCAAAAGGTGTTTTGATATATCTTCACGTAATTACACAAAAGCTTTTATTCGATAATTACTAACAAAGAATTTGTAGGAATCTATGAGATACAAAAGAAAAGAAATTCTTCATTGATATTCGAACGACTAGGTTTTGAAAAAATGGTAAGATGGATGGCGACATTTTGGCCTCACTGTGAACAATTTAATGATGTTGAAAAATTAATGAAATACGTCGAATATTCAAAGTTTAGTTGACACTCATGAAAAGAAAAAGCGTATCTAAATCGGAATGCAGTTTCTAAAAGTTTGGTTAAACAAACAAAGTATGAAAAAATCGTGCTGGTTTCTGTAAACTGTTGTTACGGCGTTGATAAAAAATAATGATGGTTCAATATTATTTTTACATAAAATAGTATATTCGTGGCTTAAATTCTGCCTTAATAAATAATAATTAAATTCACTAATATCATGGTCCGCTTGACCAATTAATATATTACAATTATTTAAGGTTTTTAGTTGAGATAAAAAAGTCAATGGCAGGAGCGGGATTCGAACCCACGATCTTCGGCTTGATACGCCTCTGCTCTACCACTTGAGTTATGATAAATAATGATTTAAGATGAGGTATACATCACTGAAGCTCTCCGTGGCCATTTCATTTGTTGTCGAGAATCCAATCCGATTACACGACATTTGAAAAATGGCAAAAAGGAGGGAAAATTCAAAAGGTGCGGTGGAGATGGGAAGTAGGTGTCCGAGTGGATGGAGGTCACGATAGCTCAAGTGGTAGAGCAGCGGCGTATCAGGCCGAAGATCGTGGGTTCGAATCCCGCTAGTGCCATTGACTTTTTTATCTCTACTAAAAACATTAAATAATTGTAATAAATAATAATATTCACGCTGTAATACCTCACATGAACAATCAATTCAGGAAGATGGCTATTTTTAAATAAGCATTTTATCGATACAAAATCAAAAATTAATCTTTACTGTACGGATAATCAAAAATTTGCCCATCGTTTTCAATACACGTCCGATTTTGTATTTTAAAAAAACGTTTTTGTGTATATTCCTCTAAACGTTCATAAATCAGTGGGGATTCACATGGGATTTGAAATTATTACGTAACCGCCTTGACACCGTGTTTTTCCTAATTCCTTTGTAAAACGCGCCAAGTTTTAAATGTGGAAAACAACGGAGGGAGAGTTTCAATCTATTGGATCTCCGGGGGGACATCAGACAAACTCTAACTCCTTTAAACGATCTTTAAGTCTTCTAGGGGAAACTTCTAATGCCGAGCCTAGGCGAAGGCCGAGGATAAGCCCGAGAAAACAACTTTCTTTTTAGAAAATAACTCATGTCATTTGCCGACTTCATTGGCTCAAAGTAGTTAAGAAGAACACCTCGCACTCTTCAAGAACGTAACAAAGAATAATTATTATGTTACCGACATGGTAAAAGGTTGAATTTGATTTGCAGAAGAAAAAATTTACTTTGTAAAAAAGGTCAATTTAATTTGCAATAGGGCAAACTTGATTTTTCGTATAATATGCATTTATAAATAAACAAATATTTGTACAAAATAAAATATATCACTATGTTGAAATATAGAAAACAATTTCGTCATTACGCCACATTTAATCAAAAAGTCGACAAACAGAAACCAGAGAGAATATGAGTGTCAACAGACTCCTGAGATGTAAGGGAATACAACCAGATCTAAGGAGGAACCACCAAAAAATTCAAACAAACGAGATAGCTACACTTGACAAAATGAGAGAAAAACTCAACTTTGACGACCTTTCCAAGCGGACATACATAATTTTTATAATTCTTAATCAACTCCTGCAACATAAAAAAATTCAGAAGATATATTATTGATAGCCTATCTAGTTACCTTCTTAAATTAAAGCACTTGTTTATCAATTATTCGTATGTAAACACACAATGTTACGAATTTTTAGTTATAAAACGCCATTAAAAACAGCTGAATAATATTTCAGCGCGAAAGAGAATTTATGAAGAAGGTATTGTTGCAAAATTGACAGACGCACTCCTACGAATATTTATACTTCCAAAGGTCTAATTTATTTATTTATATTAAATTGGAAAAGAGGGAAGGATAAGCGATTCTCATAAATAACACTTTTTATCAGTTCCTTTCCTAAACATCCGTCGTATAATAAATTTCAGCCTGTAAAAATTTGTTATTGGAACTGATTTCCGGGAAAGCTGACCGGATCTAGTCCAAGTACATATATCACAGAGTTTTTTTCTACCCAGAGTGCGTGTACACGAATATATATGAGACGAGATGTTTCGGCCTTATCAGTTCATTTAAGAGCGAGATGGGAGGACACCCTTTACTTTCCATCGCTATAAAACTCCGACGAGCCGTCCCCTTTTCAACCGCAGAAACCGTTTCATTGTCAACTTGTTTTATATATATAATATATATATTTTTTTTAAATCCCAACTGGTGGATGGGGAGGTTGAGGTTAAAATATGAAACGCCCAACAGAAAGAAGAGCGTTGTAATTTTAATGAAATTATCTAATGAATGAAATCCACTTCCGTTAAATCTAAATGGAGTTGAGGTTTTAGAGATTAAATCTTTTTCACTGACCGGCTCGGTCCAACAATTTTATATAAAAGAACACTTGGTAAAACATTCTGCTCAGAAACTGAGAAAATTATTACTTTCTATTGGTATCTTAAGAAAGTATTCAACATTACTAATTCAAAGATATAATTATCAAAATAAGACATTTAAATACATACACAAAATAGATACATTTCATTATTTATCATTTTTTTTAATTATAATTTTTTTTAATAAATAATTTATTTGTAGCCTTTACATGTTAAAATACGCAGTACAAATTTGTACGTATTTCGTTTTTTCAAATAATGAAAATGAAAAACAGGTCACCAGCTGACTGAATGACAATTTGAGGAAGAGTGGTAGGGAGCAACACAGTGCAGATCCTACGAAGAAGCAGAAGAAACCCCCCACGAACTTACTAACAGACTGACACACCACTTACGCCGGGAACACTTACCCGATGCTATGCCATGCGTCGCTACCCGATGCTACCCGACGCAAGTCCACAGTCCAATTTTCCATAAGATTGTATTACCCCCGTGCACATCTGCCCGTGTCATGCAACGCTACCCTACTCTACGCTCTGCGATCCCCGCTCTCCAGATTTTCATCGGGTAGCATCGAGTACAGTCGAAGAGAAAAGAACCGGACACTCATATTTTTATTCAAACTACATTTATTATTGTCGTTACATTAATTACGTCATATTTATTTTAATATAAACCAAATTAACCGAGATCAAAAATTCATTAGTTTTTTTTTAAAATTAATTTTAATGGTTTGGTAGAAAATTGATCAAAACACCGAAATACCAGTTTTTGATATAATGAATTTAACTAACAATTTAATACACGGTTTTGCTCATAAAATTTAACTAACAATTTATTTCGTGGTTTTGCACATAAAATTACACCATTTTCGTCGAGTAGCTTCAGAACAGGACACTGATATTTTTTGTAGTTTATTTCAAACTAATTATATGTAATAATTGTCGTTATATTAATTCCAACATTCTTATTTTAATGTAAACCAAATTAAACGAGATCAAAAATTCATTTTTATAAAAATTATTAAATTATGATGGTTAAGGAAGAAAATTTATCAAAACACCGAAATAACTTTATTTAAAACAATTAAATTTAACTTACAATTTATTACATGGTTTTTAAAAAGATGGTTCCTACTCACAGTAAGGCTTACTGTGAGTAGGAACCATCTTTTTAAAAAGGATTGTACTCCACACCCACTCTACCATTCATAATTTCTATTTATTACATGGTTTTGCTCATAAAATTTAACTAACAATTTATTACGTGGTTTTGCTCATAAAATTTAACTAACAATTTATTACGTGGTTTTGCTCATAAAATTTAACTAACAATTTATTACATGGTTTCTCATAAAATTTAACTAACAATTTATTACATGGTTTGGCTCATAAAATTTAACTAACAATTTATTACATGGTTTGGCTCATGAAATTTAACTAACAATTTATTACATGGTTTGGCTCATGAAATTTAACTAACAATTTATTACATGGTTTTGCTCATAAAATTTAACTAACAATTTATTACATGGTTTGTCTCATAAAATTTAACTAACAATTTATTACTTTGTTTTGCTCAAAATAATGCATTAAGAACAAATGAGGCGTTGCGATTGAGATAGTGATTACTGTGATACATGCTGTGTGATTGTACGTAGCGTGCGCCTGACGTCGCATAGATGTGCACACCCTACCAAAACGTGACAAGGCGTCGGGTAGTACTGGGTAGCGTCGCACAGCGTTTAATCGGGTAAGTGTGTTCCCCGCTTTACCTGCATAAGGAAATGGTTTGGAATGTAAAATGTAACAGTAGCTAAACCACTAAAACCGGGCCTAATAATCAAATTTCTTGACGAATTGGAACTGGACGGTGGGTTATAAGTACAGAACGGGGGATACAACAGACAATTGTATTGGTTTGATTTATTATCAGCAACACCCTAAGGGTATGACAAGAATTCACAAAATTCACCCTTTTGCAAATTAAATTCAAGCATTTGTAAATTAAATTTACTCTTTTGCCTATTAAATACTCCATTTACCAAACCAAATTGGTATATTAAGTTCAGCCTTTTGCAAAATTAATTCATTATTTTACAAATCCAAATCACCCTTTACCAAATAAATTCACTTTTTTACAAATCAAGTTTGCCCCATTGCAAATTAAATTGACCTTTTTACAAAGTAAATTTTTTCTTCTTCAAATCCAATTCAACTTTTTAACAAACTAAATTCACTTTGAAACAAATGAAATCCACCATTTTGCAAAATTAAATTCACATTTAGCAAATCAAATTCACCATTTTGCCAATTAAATTTACACTTTAACTAATCAAATTCGCCACTTTAGCAAATTAAATTCATTATTTTATACATTATGTTCACCCTTTTGTCAAATTAATTTATTATTTTACAAATTAAATTCCTAGATTTACAAATTGAATCCACTCTGTTACAAATCAAATTCCCTTTTTTTCACATCAAATTGATTGTTTTGCAACATAAATACTTTACTCTGCAAATCAAATTCTCCGTTTTGCAAAATAAATTCACCCTTTTGCAAATACATACTCTGTTTATACTTGGACGTTCTAGCATTAATTATTTTCAATACTTGAAAGTGTTTTTTTTTTCATTTCTTTAAAGTTTAAAAATGAAATTTTATTTACAAATGTCAGCCTACATTTTCATTTGCTGGTTCATCCATGCATTAGATTTGATGAAAATTGCGATAATCATTTTACAATTTATCCAGTAAAAACGTGACTAAAGAAATGCGATTTTAGATTATTATTTTTTAAAATAATTTTTTACTCAATCATTCGTAATAGATTTCTTACTTACTAATTAACATTAGTTGGTGGTATTTTTTAAAACAAGGTATATATGTAGAAATACACGGTTTGCAAACGGATGAATTGGATTAATAAAAGAACAAATTTGATTTGCAAAAGAGAGAATTTGATTTGTTAAAAGGATTTCATTTGCCAAAAGATAAACTTGATTAGATAGTGAATTTTATTTGGCAAAATAATGAATTCTATTTGAAAAAAAAAAAAAAGAAAAAAAAGAATTTGATTTACAAAAGGATGAATGTGATTCGAAAAATAATAAACAATATATGTTTAGCAGTCATAATTTACCGTAAATAAAAATAATAATAAAGTTTTTGTTGGAAAAGAATGAATTTAATTTGCAAAAGGGTGAATTCGATTTTAAAGAAGGTGAATTTGTTTAGGAAAAGTGTGAATTTGATATACAGAAGGGAATATTTGATTAGTAGAAAGTGAATTTTATTTGGGAAAAGAATGAATTTCATTTGCCTAAAAGATAAACTTGATTAAATAGTGAATTCTATGTGACAAAAAAAAGAAAAAAAAGAATTTGCTTTACAAAAGGATGAATGTGATTCGAAAAATAATAAACAATATATGTTTAGCAGTCATAATTTACCGTAAATAAAAATAATAATAAATTTGATTTTGGAAAAGAATGAATTTAATTTGGAAAAGGGTAAATTCGATTTTCTAGAAGGTGAATTTGATTAGCAAAAGTGTGGATTTGATATACAAAAGGGAATATTTGATTAGTATAAAGTGAATTTTATTTGATGAAAGAATGAACTTATTTTCCGAAAGGGTTTAATTTGATTTGCAAAATAAATAATTTGATTAGCAAAAGAAATTATTTAATTTGCAAAAGAATAAGTTTTAATTCTGAGTTGGTGAATTTAATTATCAAAAGAGAGAATTTTATAAGCAAAAGAGTCAATTTATTATAATAAACGCAAAAGATTGACCTCAATTTGAAAAACCTGTACATTAAAATGTGGACTTATGTGGTATTCAATTTGAGCATCGCCACTTTTCTAACTGGCATTTTGTTACGTATTTTTCCCGAGAAAAAGAAACAACCCATCACGGTCGTTATCGATTATTTCATTACCATGTTCGAACTGGCATGATTATCAATTTCATGGTCAGTTTCACAAATATCACTTTCATCGACTATCAGATTATATTCTTCGTCCGATAAATATTGAAAAATGCACAGTGTATAATCAAGATGATTTGAAATCAAAATTATAATAACAGGGATAAAAAATAGAAAAAAATAGGGTAGAAAATGCTCATATTGGCGCGGAACGAATTTTCCTAATTCGCAAGGATTTGTGACAATTAGAGTCAATAGACAATTAGATTCGTTCCGTAAAAGGCTGATAAACGAAGAATCATCCCTCCAAGGAAACTGACAGTCTTTGCCTACCTTGTATACAATATGATAACTGAAGAGAACTATGACTCTCGATCGATATTCTGACTCAACTACTATGTTCAATGTAATAATCTGTGTCTTTTTATTAGACCAAGATCAATTAAAATTGCGTATGCCGATATTTGGATTGAACCGATGTCTACAATAGTATTGTCTTCTCTCGTTCGACTTATATATTCTCAGGGATGATATTTTTTTATCTGAAAAGTATTTTATTAATGTCGGTAAGGCTGAAAGATTTATGTTACGGCGTTGTAACAAAGTAGAGCCGATCGGGGGCACTTAGCGTTGTAAGTGGGTTTACTGAAACCCGTTGGAAAATATAGATGAATGATTCAATTCCATTCAATCGGGCGGCGTCTTTTAACGGGGATAAAGCCACACATGACACCGCATCATATTTCCAAATAGTGCTCCACGATTCTTTCCCGTAGGCGTTCATATATTTTGATTATGTAACCCGTTTACGATACCGGTTCACTTTTACGCCCGGACTTATTTAGATAGATGTCGGGAAAGTTTGGTTTCAAGGAGCCCGACCATCCATCCAAAGTGATAAAAGTTCTCAAATGAATCAAAATAAGGCTGTATAAAGTTTTTGTAACACGCTCCTTAACAAAGGCATATCGGGTAATGTCGTCGGATCATTTGCCAGTTTCCGATTCGACGATTGAGAAACTACTTCCATTTCTAATCGTCTTTGCTCAAATGATCATCAATGGATTAATTTACATCGTAATATCAATTCGTTCCTTCCAAAAGATTAGTTATTAGTAAATGCTCTCTATGTAAAAAGCTGGAGGAAATAAATATAGCAATAACACACAAATCAGCTACTCGGTAAAACAGGGGTTGTTGTCTGGGTACCCGGACACATAGGTCTGGGGAGTAATGAAAAGGCAGACGAGGAAGCCGGGAAGTCCCAACCTCCGGACTTAAACACCGCTATTCGGCCCTCGGACTCTGACAAAGCAATAAACAATTAGTGAGGCTTTCATGTATCAAAAGCACTCAAAGGGACCCTCGGAGGATCTGACTCGTAGAAAAACTGTTATCATCTCCCGGTTAAGGATAGGCTATGCGAGGTTGACACAAAGACTCTCACATTTGGGCCAAAATTCCCATCTGGCATGTAGAGAAAGGTTGCTCGATGTGTCCAACTTAAGAGTGCAATTCCTTGGCTCCATATAGAGAGTAGGAATGTCATTTGATGTGATAATTGTGCTTAAATATCCAGGCCCCCTGTAGAAATTCTTGGAGGAAACAGTATTGTTTTATTGTATATAGTTCAGTGTCCACCAATGTGTTGAGAGGTAATGTATTTATTAGTGTAAATATGTAGGGTGAGGCTGATGGCGGAATATCGACTACCCTATTGACCCTCAATTAGATCAGATTTATAATAGGTAAAAGGAATGATGGAATACTCCATCCCCTAACTGAGAGAATGGTATGCATTTAATAATGACTAAGCGTGTGAATGGTGAGAAGGCCTATGGCGGAATTCTGAGAATCCCATCGACCCTCAATTAGGTTAGTTATATTATAGGTGATTGATTTTTATATATACGTAGTACTAATAGTTTTGTGCCCTTGGGGTGTGCTGAGAGTGAATGTATTTATTGGCGTGAATGTGTAGTGTGAGACGGTCGGTGGGGGAATATCAAGTACCGTATGACTCTCAATTTGGTTAGTTGTACAATAGAGGATAAAATGGGGGCGTCGGTGGCCGCAAGGTTTAGTCTTTGACACGGCGCTCATCACTGTAAGTTAAAGGTCCCGGGTTCGAATCCAGCGGCCCTGCATTCGAATCCGACATACTTACAAATGGGCTTTTTTTCAAAAACACCGGCACCCTGAGGGTTTATATGACCTCTGCTGTTGCGAACCCTCGTNCACGAGTAGCAATTCACCCTGTATATATATATATATATATATAAGATTGACTATATATAGCCCAAACAGATTTTTACAAACAGGGCAATGTGTATGATCAATTTTCTTTTTCCACACTCATTAGTTATTTAGCAAAGTGGGTTAAAATATTTCTTAACAAGAAACAAAGCACCGCAAAAATTATTTGGATATGGTTTCTAGTTCGGCCCTTATGAAATGGGCGTAATTACGCAAACCTTGCCTCTGTAAAAAATAGAATTTGACAAAAAAAAAAAAAAGGTTGAGCAGTTTTTGTTGTTTTCTATCGGTTAAAATGACATAAAATCTAAATCTTCTTGACATAATCTGAATGTACGTAAACCGAACCAGCATTCCAGTGGTTGTCATAACCTTGCATTTCGATGAAATGGAGAAGACTGAATAATAATTAGGTTAAAGAACAGGAACCAGATGGAAAACATCTGATCCTTCAACCCAAAAATGTATATTATTTGTTTGATATAAAATGTCGTATTTATTGGTTTTCAAAGTTGCTTCAACAGTTTTTTTAAATTTTTTTATTAAATAAAATGGTTTTTATTAAAAAAATGAATGCCCCTAATTTCTATTAGAAAACCTCGAAACGTTGCCTTTTAAATGTCTTCTATTTTTTTTTTTCAAAAGCGTCCCCCCCCAAAAAAAAAAAATCCCTCAATAATTTTGCGATTTAAATGCATCCGATTTTTTCACATCTCATAAATTTTGCATATTTAAAGCTTTCGATTTTTTTTAAACCTCAAATATTTTGTATTTCAAATGATTTAGTTTTTTGAAATCCTCAAAGATTTAGCCTTGTGAATGCTTCCCATTGTTTTTCCGAAAACATAAAAAAAATTATTTTTAAATACCTTATTTTTTTCTCGAATACCCATAAAATATCGCCTTTTAAAAGCCTCCGCATTTCTAAAAACCATAAACACCGAACAAAACTACTTCAAATTCAAAAATGACATATACACCCTAAAAGTCTGTCTAGGAACTGGGCACTCAACATCTGCCATTCTTGCAGATGTGTTCTCCAAAATTATGAAGAGAAACATTGCCCAATAATATGGGTAAGAATGGAATATTCCATCTTAATACGTCGGCGATATACTCGCCATAACAGAAAACTCATCCCCAGAAAACATACTAAGGGACAATAACACAATGCATACAAACATCACATTCATCATAGAAACTGTAAACAACAACAGCAACTACTTCCTAGACATGACACTCACCAAAGCCATAAAGAAACTCGACTTCCACATATACAGAATACCCACTGCAACCGACGCACAATCGAACTACCCTCACCAACATAAACTTTCAGCACTACGACACATGATACACAGATTAAAAACAATCCCACTCACTGCTGAAAACTACAAACAAAAACGAACATTGCCACGAAAAACTTTTAAAAATAACGAAAAAATGAAAAACAAATCAACAACAGATGGATAACATTCACATAGAGAGAAAAAGAAACTTGACTAACCAACTTGTTCCACAAACTTAGACTGAAAACAGCACTAAGGACCAAAAATAACACAGGAAAACTGCTGAAAAGAAACGTTGACATAACTGACCCGCTATATAATAACGGTGTTTTTAGCATCACATGTCAATGCGGAGACACATACATTGGAAAACAGGAAGGAAATTAGATTCAAAGAACATCTTAGATTCTTCACAAGACTTAAAAAACAGCAACTTAATACAAGACTTCAACTACTACGAAGACTTTTAAGACCGAAATCGACTTTGACAATTAAGACAAAACTAACACTATACAAGACTTTACTAAGACCAATATGGACATATGGAGTAGAATTGTGGGGCACTGCCAAGCCTTCCAATATCCAGCGCATCCAGTCCTTCCAATCGAAAGTCCTTAGACAAATTGTTAAAGCACCCTATTATGT
Organism: Cimex lectularius; assembly: GCF_000648675.2. Classification (NCBI taxonomy): domain Eukaryota; kingdom Metazoa; phylum Arthropoda; class Insecta; order Hemiptera; family Cimicidae; genus Cimex; species Cimex lectularius. Next base: position 2,468,365 of record NW_019392733.1, read on the forward strand.
CACTAACCTCACTATCCACAAAGACCTCAACATTCCTTTTGCCAACGAACTAATCCAGTCCAGATTCCAAACCTTCCATACCAACCTTTCAAACCATCCTAACCATACGGCTCGAGCCCTATCCACTCATTCCCATCCTGACAACCCACCACGACGCCTCAACCGACGATGGCCTCGGGACCTCCTTGATCCCTAATCATATAAACTGAGTGCCAGCAATGGCTGGCTCCTCAAAGCATGTGTCCTACCGGTGCAGTGCTGGCATTAGTGCTAGTGTTGTGCTGTGTGATATTTCATGCATGTGTACATATTTGTATAGTATACAATTCTGTATAGGTAACAAATAAATAAATTAAATTTAAAAAAAAAAAAAAAGATTCTTCAGAGACAATGACAGAAAGTCAAATTGCGCCACAAACTTCAGCGCAGAAATGATAGCCATAAATAAATCCTCCAATATTATCAATCCAGACGAGCAAATAATGGTTATTCACTGTGACACCTTAATCGTCCTTTCAGCAATAACCCTATGGTACAGGATCTACTGTACTCATTGAGACGTTTTGAGCAGCAAGGGAAAAGAGTATTTTTTCTCTGGATCCCTGGTCACTCGGGAATCCTCGGCAATGGAGAACTGATATAGCTTCCAAGGAGGCAGTTGGAGATGGAAACCTTGTTAAGTAGGTGGTGGTAAAATATATTTACAATAGCACAAAACCTGGCATTCAGTTGCAAACAATAAACTTCGTGAAATTAAGTCTACCATAAAAGCTTGGCCTTCATCGTTTAGGTTGAAGAGAAGTCAAGAGAGAAAAACCCGTGACGAAGCATGCAATGAAATCATATAAAAAGAAAACATATTTTACTATCATGTTGCATACAATATGACTTAAGAAAATTTTATTCTCTCCCGAATACGCTATATGAAAAAATCAGGGGACAACCAAGAAAATATTGCCAAATTATTCAGCTTTTTGATAGCAGCCAATTTAATAAATAAAATATGATCTACTATACAGATAAAAAGAATTAAATGAATAAAAAATTAAATAACATAGAAATAATAAATCAAGAAAATGAAGTGGTATTTATTAGACAAGAAACAATCTGGGGCTCTGCTTGGTAGGGAGGGGGTGTCTGGGTCCGATGATGGTGTGCCTGATGGGCTTGGGAGGTCGGGGTGCGTATTTATAATATAAATCGTGTTTTTTTATTTTAATTGATTAAAAATTTCCAATAAACCACTTTAAATGAAAATAAGAAAGGGTAAATAACATGACTTTGTGGAGATTTTCCCTAAATATATTGTTAATCTTTCAATTTCATGAATAATTGAACCATTTTTAATTTTTCAATCTAAACTAAAGTCTAAATGAAAAGTTTTAGAACCTGAAACACAAGAAAGAACAAAAGGGGCGACTAGTTCTCTTTCGGGGCCGGAATTTCGCTAAACTTAATAAGAGAAGGGTAGTTTGAGGGAGAAAAAATCGCAATGGAAATTAGATTAAAACGAGAATACAATTAAAAAGTTTCAAGAAGTCACATTTGAAGATTTCCTCATCTGTAAATGTAATTAGTTTACAAAGGAAATTAAATGAGTTTTGTCGTTTGACAAACAATTATTTCGCTGAGTGTATACATATATTATCTTCTTGTTCACATAAATTATTAATTTAAAATAAATTATTAATTTAAAATAAATTATTTTTAATAATTCAGTGAAGAGATAGATGGTAGTTAATATGAAAAATGAAAACGTTTGTAGCTCGTTTATATATTTTACAAATTATATTTAGTTTTAAATTGTTTCTTGTCATTGTTCAGTTTCGATGTATGGTACTGAAGAAAAAGCAAATTCAGTTACTACCAAGCTATTTTAAAGTCATCATCGGAATAAAACTATTTTAAATATGTTTACAGATTAACACATTTATGTTTTTTACAGGCGATCTTAAATTTTCTTGATGACCTTCAATTCCTTGTTATTGTTATTATAGTCTTCAAGGAAATTTGAGATCGAATGTAAAAAAACTTAAATATATCAATATGTAGTCATATTTAAGATTGTCTTGCTATGATGATTTTAAAAATAGGTCGAAAGCTGGGCAGTAACAACTAAATTTGGCCATAATTTGATCCAGAATGATCAGGCGGGAAAAGTGGTCGATACCTCTAAGGATGTTGTTTATTCATAGAAAATTTCAAGATGTATATATTTTACAATCTGCACAAAATAGTTGTTTTAACGATTTAAACATAATATATAAATTAGGTTTGGTTATATATTTTTTTAGCACATTTATAAGTCAATATATTAGAACAAATAGGATAAATCGATTAGATTTATGAAGACTGAAAAAATTGGAATTTTTGAAAGCTGAAATTTCGTCAGATTTCTCCGAACTTTTACGTTGCAAATTTTTGATTAACAATTTAACAGGGTTTTGAAACAGAATGATCAAAGTTGTGACCTGGTGCAAAATCGGAGATAAGCACTGACTAACGGAAAAAAAAAAAAAAAAAAGATTACACACTACACCCGACTTTATAATTCTTTAAGGGATTCATTTTCAATTGTGAATAAAAATTTATATTTACCCCGCTAATACATAGACGGATACACTGTTATAAATAAAGTTTACCCATTGCCGAACTTTACGAAACAAACTTTACCCAGGATGGGTTGTCAGTTCTCAAGTAAAAATCCTTCCTTAGGCTTTTTGTATCATTATGAAGTCTCACGTCTTGTTTATTTATTACCTAACCCTCATTAATGTGCGAAAGGCTCTTAGACATTGGTAACGTAAGCCTAAAAATTTTCCTGTTAGGAATTAATTAGCGTCCATCGAATCCAATTAAGAAGACTGGCTACCAATTAGGTTACCCTTTATTAGACCGGGTGTTTTCCAAAGGAAAGTCGACAAAAGGGCTTCGACTGGCAAGGGAGTATCAAACTTGTGTTACATAAAGAAAAGGGGTAAACACAAGATAAACATCCTTGTTTTACTCGTATAATTAAAGGTGGAAGGAAAACACGGGCCGGCAAGGCTTTTTCTTCTCGTCAGTTTTTTTTTGTGATTACCATTTTATGCTTTCTCCTTTACGTCTAGGTAGTACTGTGTACGTAAATACATAAAATAAAAGAAACATTCCAGAAATCTTTTTCTTTTAGAGAGCGCGGAAAAACAACTTTTATATTATACACATAAACTATCTTGTAGCAACATTGCTTTATTCCAGTTCGAAATACTATCATTATATCCAAATTTTGTCTTTCAAACGTTTGATTTTTTTGAAAACCACAAAAGATTTGATTTGTCAAATGTGATCGACATTGTCGGAAACCTCAATAATTTCACCTTTCAATCACCTCCAATTATTTCTCTTTCGAAAACTTAAAATAATTTTTTATTCAAATGTTTTTGCTTTTTCACAAAATATCAACAATTTCGTCTGAAATGCCTGTGCTTTTTTCGCAAAACTTCAGGAACATCGCTTTTTAAATGCCTCCAAATTTTTCTCAAAAATATCAAAAATTGTCAGATGCCTATTTTTTCGGGATAACTCAATAATTTGGCCTTTTAAATGCCTCCGATTTTTGCTCTTATAATCCTATAAATTCTGCTTTTCAAACGCCTTCAATTTTTTATCTCATCAGCTTCACAACTTTTGCTTTTTAAATACTGCCGAATTTTTCTCGATAATCTTAAAAATGTTGCCTTAAAATATCTCTCGCTTTTTTCTAGAAACCTCAAGAATGACTATATTTTTTTCAAAAATCTCAATATTTTATTCTTCTAAATGTTTTCGATTTTTTTCGCAAACTGTAAAATTTAGCTTTTCAAACGTATTCGATTTTTTTAAGAAAATCTCCAACTTTCGTCTTCAAATAGCTCCGAATTTTTCTTGAAAATTTTAAAAATGTCGATGATCAAATTTCTCTGATTTTTCTGGCATACCTCAACAATTTCTCCACTCAAGCGCTTTCGATTTTTTTCGAAAACTTCAAAACTTTTACCTTCCAAATATTTCCAATTCTCTCTCTCTCCCTCTCTCTCTCTCTCTCACTCTCTCTCTCTCTCTCTCTCTCTCTCTCTCTCTCTCTCTCTCTCTCTCGCAAACCCCAACAATTTCGCCTTTCAAATGCCTCCGATTTTTTTCTTGCGTAAACCTCAATAATTTTTGCCTTTCAAATGTTTACGATTTTTTTTAAAACCCTCAAAACTTTTGCCATTCAATTTTTTAAATTATCAAACATTTATTTATTAAAATTGGTCAAATGAGACATACATTAATTTTAAAATGGCTGGTTAAGTGCTTGGCTATGAGACCAAACTGGTAGCTTGGTATAATGTTCGTTTTTTAATGAAAGGTTCCAGTCGTTTTAGCATAACTTTTTGAATAATTTGAGATGACTGAAGAAGCAATGTGAAGGGGCGGTAGCATGATACTCCGTGTGGTGATCTACCTGGTTTTCCTAGCATGGTTTCTCATGGACTTCAAATACCTATCGGCTCGAAAATTGTGCCCAATATGTAAAATACTTTCTGAAACTAATGAAATGTCTTAAACAACATTATAGACATTCCTAAGTCATATTGCTGCGTTAAAAATACCCCAATTTTAAAATTCCTTTTTTCGGGAAATTTTTCAAAATTTCTCTTGTTATCAGGTCGAAAATGGGAGCTTCGCTTTGTCTTTATTATCTCTCACCAGTGAGCCGTCTTTTTTTCTAAGTGAGAGAACTTGATTTCTTTAATTTTCGTGTTCCTTTCCATATCGAATAGTCGGTTTTATCGTATATTTGTTATGTTTTTCATATAATTTCTCAGTTTCATTTTTGTTTTGTTTTTTCACCTCTATTTTTAGAACCTTTCTTACTCCTCAGATTTTTTCCAAAATCATAAAAGAAAGCATCCCCTTCAAATGCCCCCGATTTTTTCGAAAACATCAAAAATTTCACTTTTCAAGTATCTTCGATATTTTTTTCTTCGAAAACCTTAATAGCTTCAACTTTCAAATCTTTTCATCCTATACTTCAACTTTTAGACAAATTATACACGACAAACCATTCTTTATTTATCCACACTTTTTTCCGGTTCGACTTGGACGTAATCTGTCAAATTAATAATATAGAGCGGTGTGATAAGCAGCGTCATGTTTTACTTACGTTGTTCTACCTCAATATCGATTTCGTTTCTTTCAAATTATACTTGCTTTATACCCGAGAATAAACAGTTTGATAGCAATAATCAAAAGTTGTAATATAAAACTACACGATTTTTGTACATAAGGAATTTCCAGTTACGAGTGTAATTTATCAACATTCTGTAGTAGTTTTTATCATTGCTTCCCACCATCAAACGGGTTTTTTCTTAAAACTTCTCTTCTCGTTTTTCTTAATAAGAAAAGTTACTTTTTTTTTCTTCTTCAGTTCTCCCTTAGAAGTTACTTGTGCTTCCTACGTCAATAGAAGGCCTGTTAAGTTTCTTTAAATTCTTCATTCCGTTACTCCGGTTGAATTCGGACCCGGTGTATGAGCGAGATTCTGCGTTCATCTCCTCCCACCGATACTCGCCTACTTTTATTCGAGTATCAGTTTTAAAACAAAAAGAATTTTATGGCCGACAATTGCATTCCTCGAAACGAATAGGACCAAAGGGAAAGATTATGCAATAATGTTTATTGGATTCCGAGCAAACGATTAATTAAATATCGTACTAACTTGTAAGCTAACATTATTCTTATCCAATCGTAGCGGAAAAACACAATACGCTGTTGAATTTCAACCAATGTTTGTTGCAAAAAGAAAATAATCTTGATTTCGGTATATCGAGAATGGAAAAGGGGTCCTTTTGAACTGAGATTAATGGATATATACTCGATTCACATCGATCAATGTACGTACAACGCTATTTCTCAACCTAATAATCAAAGATTGTTTTAACTTTTGATTTCAATTTGGATTATTTACACAAATATACAAATTATATCCGACAAAGCATTTTTTTATAACAGAAATGATCTAAAATTGTAGGTCTGCAGGCGTATTACACGAAAAACGTTTTCCTAAATGAATAAGAATCGCATTTTATTGCTTACCTAAGAACGTAATTATCTGTCCGAGCGGATCGAGGTCACGATAGCTCAAGTGGTAGAGCAGCGGCGTATCTAACCGAAGATCGTAGGTTCGAATCCCGCTCGTGCCATTGACTTTTTTATCTCGACTAAAAACCTTAATTAATTGTAATGTATTAATTGGTCAAGCGGACCACGAAATTAGTGAATTTAATGAATTAAATGAAGTATACTTCATTAAAGCTCTCCGTGGCCATTTCATTTGTCGCTGAGAATCCAATCCGGTTACACGAGATTTGAAAAATGGCAAAAAGGAGGGAAAATTCAAAAGCTGCGGTTGAGATGGGAAGTAAGTGTCCGAGTGGATCGAGGTCACGATAGCTCAAGTGGTAGAGCAGCGGCGTATCTAACCGAAGATCGTGGTTCGAATCCCGCTCGTGCCATTGACTTTTTTATCTCGACTAAAAGCCTTAATTAATTGTAGTTAATGTTAATGTCAGTGTTACTTCGTTGTTACCTGGGTAGTTTTTCAGTAAATACACATGTAAACAACAAAATATCGAAAATGTACAAAACGTTTTAATGATTTTTTTCCCTAGCCTATTTTAAACTATAAACAATTCACTCTTTTGAAAGGATTGTACAATAAATTTTGTTTTTTAAATTTGGAACAATTGGATTTCATATTATATTGCTTGTCGTCAACAAGGCTTCTTTTGAAAACATCTCAAAAGTTATCTTTTTTACTATTTTACGAAATCAGAAAACTAGTGGTTGAAATATTTTTAAGAAGAGACAGAAGGCATTGATAATAAAAATTCGATCTCTTTTTTATTGGAAAAGCTTTAGAACAAGATACCCACCCCACAAAAACAAAAATAAAATAAAATAAAAATAAAACAATACTGCCCAATAATTCAACCACGACACCGCAACTTTAATATGACGTTTTTCAAATTAAAATTACCCTTTCAGAAATCAATTTCACCATTCGAAAAATAATTCGCCTTTTTGTAAATCAATTTCATACTTTTCATATACAACTCACTCTTTCAAATCAAATTTGCCCTTTTGCAAATCAAACCCACTTTTTGCAACATCAACTTCACCTTTTCGTAAATCCAATAAAACCTATTGCAAATAAATTCTTTCTTTTTTTTGTCAATCAAATTCTCTATTTTTCAAAACCATTTCACTCTTGTGTATGCATATTAAATTAACGATGTTTTAATTCAAATTCACTCTTTTTCTTATCAAATTTACTTTTTTCCAAATAAAATTCTTGTTTTTCATAATTAAATGAATAAAATTTCTCCCTTTTTCCAATCGTATTCATCGGTTTCCATTCCGAATAGTTCAATAGAAATAAATATAGTAATAAAAAAATACTTGAAAATAAAGTTTCACTAGTAATGTTTTTGGGGGACCCATTTTCAAATGATTTTTTTCATTAAATGGAATGGATAGATGAATCCTCAAATGCAAATGTATGCTACGATTTGAAAATTAAACAAAAAAACAGGGATTGTTATGTTTTTTTTTTATTATTTCTATTCCCTCTCATTTGTAATAAAATTTCTTACTACATAATTAATAATTAATTTGTCCCTTATGCAGAGAAAGGTTGCTCGATGTGTCCCACATACTGGAAACATGCCATGCCTTGGCTCCCTACAGGGAGCGCGTAGGCATGCCATCCAATCTGAAGAAGGTGCTCNAAAAAAAAAAAAAAAAAAAAAAAAAAAAAAAAAAAAAAAAAAAAAAAAAAAAAAAAAAAAATTAATGTTATCAGGGTTAAATTAATTTTAAGTTTATATTGTTTGATGTTATTCGAATATCTCGTAATTCAAAAGACAGTCAAAATTATAACAAGCGACTTGATTACGAAAATTGAAGATGACTTTGATTTAAGCTATTTGAACATTATCATACAGGAGTTCATTTATGTAATTGAAAATGTTACGTTTAAAAATAATTTAACGGTAAAGTAGTAGGGATGCGAGAAAAGCCAATTAACCACCCTCCAGATCCTCCGCTTTCTGAGATAAATTAGCAAAGAGGGGTGGAACATCTCAAATTTCATGCAAGTAATGTTGATGCCGTGATTTAAACGTGCGTGAGGGCATAGCGTTAAGTAATCGGATCAAAGCAAAATTTACTTGTGACCAAATAGAATTTATTAAGGTTCAGGCAAAACTCCTCTTATAAATTAGTATTTGCTTTGAAAGATAAATTTTGACTGTTATGATCATGATTTCATCATTTAATTGACCACGAACCACGGAACGATCTTTACCTTTTTCTATTAAATATGTTTCACTCCTACACATAACGTTGAGATATTTCCTTTAAAAAATTTGTTTTTACAAAATAAATAATTTTATTTAAAAAAAAATGTAAAGATAAATTAACTTGATTTTATATAGGGCAATCACAGAAGGATTCTTTAAAATAAAGAGAGGAAAATGTTTATCGAAAAGTGCAATAAATTTCAAATAAACTTGGAACATTATCATAACTGTCAATAAAAAACAGCCTCGGGCGGTTCAAAAAATGGAAAGGGATTGCTCAACGTTGCCGACATAAAAAAAGAAGAAAAACGAAAAAAAAAAGGAAATGTAGGTAAAGGTATTTCTTCAAATATCAGTCAGGGCCGCGGATAACTGAAAATAAAGGGGCTGGGGGTTAAACAGTAGGAAGATCCCGGGAGCGGTTAATCATTGTTACGTGGGGGGGGGGGGTTGTAACATAAATGCTCCTTCACCGACATTCCCGTTACGCCTTCGAGTTTGTCTTTATTACTCTATAAAAACTTTATTTATTCAAACATAATAATTGCTCCTTTTCTTCAGGAAAATTTTATTTAACAAATGTAGTTGAAGAAAAATTCAGGGATAAAATATAACTAAGTTTAAATAATGTTCGTACTGTGACATTATTTTTAACAGTGAGAAATCTCACGATTTTATTTGAAATGTGATCCCTTACCCGCAAACTTTAAATCACTATTTTATAACGACAAATTAAAATTTAAAAACATGCGTTCAATTAAAGTTGATATCTGAAAAAAATTAAGAAGACAAGAGATTCTTACAAACTGTGCTAAAGTGAAAAAGGAATTTAACCAGCCAATTTCCAAATTTATTTTTAACGTGTTTTCTGTTTCCTTTAAAATTGGTAGTACGGTAGCTAGTTTATACTAACTTTTTTGGTGAAAATAAGATAGCGTTTGCTGGCGCCTTTGGGCTTAATGCCCCTAAGTCTTGGAATTAAAAAAAAACACTTATTCCTACTGCCTATTTAAAGGAATCCAAATTCCAAAGCCTGTAAAGTTCCCGTCATAGACCTCGAAGACAAAACAAAATTTTGTTTGGGCATCACGGGGCACTAAGCAGAGGGCAAAAAGGATGAACTTAACTTGCCAAGGAAAGTTTGATGAGGGCACCTACCGGTCTTGAACCCTTTTGCGACATAGCAAATTAATATCAAACAGTAGGCTGACAGTATGTCATCGGTTCAATACGATCATATTATATGACAAAGGCATGCTTTATGAAAAACTTTATCAAAGAACATCGCATAAAATAACGGTATAATCACGATTTAAGGCAAAAATGACAAGGCATATAAGACATAAGACTGCTAGATGCTGCCGGAAGCATATGTAGAAAATTGGTGCAGCAGAAGAATGCACATGTAATATTAGGAATAAGAAACACCCGTGGGCGATATGAAAAAGAAAACTTTACGATATTTCATTATAATAATGGAAATTGTGCATAAAAGACCAATATTCTAGAGTAATGTAAGATAAAAAGGCAGACTCATTTTGACCTTCACTTAGCTTATCTCTTTTTAACTCGTGCTCAGCCAATTCGGCAGTTTTCTCCTTTCTCCTCTTGTAAGGAAGTTCATAACCTCTACTGTACATTCTTTATTTTATGTTTTGTTTGGAAAACCATTTGAAGACCCTTCAAGATCCTCCTCAGTCAATTTGGTAGTTGTTTTAATCCTTTTTCACATGTGCTTTATTATACTTCATAGCACTTTTTTATTTCACGTTTGTAAAAATCTTTTTAAGCTCTTCTTATTCAGTCAATTTAGCAGTTTCTTATCCTCTCTAGAAAAAAGATACTAATCAATCCCTACACAGGATAAAAGATTAAAATGGAACTTCCAATTTAAAGAGTTCGGAAAATCTTTCCCAACGAAACGTAAAACAAATTAATGTACGAATCGCAAAGTTCAATAAAGCCCGAAAGAGAAAACCTAAAAAAACGGCCAAATTATCTGAGAAAGAGGTTGGATGAGCTTAAGAAAGCCGTTCCATTTTAATGTGCAATACAGATTGAAAAAAGCGAGGTTAAGTTTAATAAAGCACGAAGAAAAAAGAATTTACAAAAACTGAAAAAATTCGCTGAGGAGGATCATGGAGGAGTTCGTAAAGGTCTTCCCGACCCAACCTGCAATAAATTATTTAAAAAAATATTTCTGAATTAAGTGAATTTTTGTTAATTTGATTATATGAACATACACATATGTTCAAATAATCAAATTTAAAAAAATTCACATAATTCAGAAATTTTTTTAAATAATTAATTTCAGGTTATAGGTTTAGTTTTCAGGACTTTGAACATTATAATTTTTTTTCTACTGAATTAAGCTGACTGACACAACACGGCATAAAAACAAACAGTTTCGCAACACTCACAAGTCGTGAGGGTTTAGTCTAGCTCGCAAATTTTACGAATTCGACTTTTTCGTAAGTTGGTTTTCATAAATGGTGGTGACCCAGGACGCTCAGTAAATTACATCAACTTAATTAATGTTTAAATCGGATTCGACGATGACGAGCACTTGAGATTCAGAAAGCAGAGGGAACTATTGGTTGGTCCGCGTTACGCTTTGAATGGCACCCAACAACCGTGATATTTTTTTTTTAATTTAATGCAATTTTTGGAAGCAACAGATGCTTAGAATCATAAAAAAGGTTTAGACTTAAAATGCATTCCGCCATTCATGAGAAGACCCGTGGTAAACGAAAGTAAACCAAAGCGAATATTTTTACTGCATGCCTTGTAGGTTTTATCCAATTTTGTGCCACATTTTTATGAAATGACGTAGATATTCATTTCGGGAAGATTAGACAAGATTGAGCTTTGAACGTAGGTTGCCAGCCATCGAGCTTAATGGGCCAAAGTAAACAAAATTTAAAATAATCACAAATTATAATCCTGTCGAAATTTACATGAATAAATAAACGTGAAGTCATATTTGTGAAAAAAAAGTTAAAACCTTCTAGCAAATACAGTGGTTCGTTTTGTAGAAACGACCCCCCGGCTGTCTTCGATATTCGGATGAATGGATTTTAGAACGTTTCTCCCATTTAGGTTGGTCGACGAACGGCTGTGTGCCTTTTGTTTTCGCAAATGACTTATTTGATTTACAAGACTCATGAACGCACATGTGCGATTGACGTCTGCGCCCAGGATATCATTCGCGTTATCGAGTAGCGGCATGCCGCATATTACCACTGCATTCCATGAATAATTAAAAATTTATATTTTGTAAAGTATGTGTGTATACATTTGAGGAACAGTTCATGTGTAAAATCATTACGTTTAGATCATATCATGGTTTTTGAAGGGAGAACACTCATGTAATAACATTTTAAATGGTATAAAAAACCAATATTACCATCGCCATTTACTTTACTCTATAAGTTGCTTCAAAATTAAAAAAATATAAGCTAATAATAATAAAAATATAAACAAATAACTTTTAAACTTGCTTTTTCTAGTGGTAGATTTTTATAAAGTCCATTGGTATTACCTAGTCAGATTTGTGTCTCCATAAAGTTTTTGTTTTTTTAAATCGGTTGATATGCTTGCAGAAGCAAAACCACAGTAAAGGAGTAGAAATTGACAGTGATTATCTGAGGATTGGCAATTCGGAAACCCTCGATAACGACCCTAGTCATTCGAAACATTTCATCTGATCCACTTGAAATTTCTACTTTTCTTCTCAAAAACAAATCTGCGTTATACAATAACCACAACTGAGTTATGTTTTTTCTATGCATAATTAATAGCCCGGTATAGTTATTCTTATTTGGAGCATAAGTAGTTTTGCACTGTAAGCAAAAACGCTTCGAATAGTGTTATGACTAAGAATTTATCAGCTCCCCTTACGGTATACAATATTTTATTGGACTTCCAATCCGTTTATAACCAAACGGGAAAAACATAAAATTTGAACAATAATATTCTAGTTAGATAGTAGACAATTTAACGCTAACATTTAATGTAACGATTCTTGGATGGTTTTAGTCGATATGCCAAAGTTGTTTAACACTATCCGGAATAATAGTATGGTCAGTAGACTGATGGAATATAAATAAAAATAGTCTACCCCTCTTATCAGAAACTATTCAGAGTTTCCTTCGATCAACTTATTACCAACAGAACGACATTATTATCGGTATTTGAAGGTTTTATCCTTGAATCCATTTTTTTTGTATATTTTTAAAAAAACACCTTACCTAAAGAATGTAAAAATGGTTCTTATGCTTACGCTATCATTTGCATTCCTGTGTACATAAATGAAAGCCTGATAATGCCCGTTCAGTTTGTTTTCATGCATTGACTATAACCCACTACCAGTCAGCCCGGATAGAAAGTGCTGGCATAAAAACTTCCCTCTCTCCTATCACTTATGTAGAAAATTTTTAGTTCTAATACGAACTTCTCTCTCCGAACTACACGCCGTTGTTGCTCGCCGACGCTAAACTTAGACCTATCCTGTTTCTTGAATTAATATAAATATTTTAACAACATAACTCGCTTAAAGAATGTCAGTGGCTCTGATGTTGGCCCTATCATCTGCATTGCTCTCGTCATAAATGAAAACTTCATAATGCCAGTTCAGTATGCTTTCATGTAATGTTTATAAAACACTACCTAATTAATAGACGATAATGGTGTGTAACTTCCCACTCTCCTATTTCGACACAATTCCTAGTTTCCGTCCGATCATTTCTCTTCCAACTGAGCGATGCTGATGTATCTCAAGGCTATATCCTTGGACTCATCCTGTTCCAATTATATATAATTTTTTGACAATCAAACAACCCCGTCTCCCTTGGAATACTCCTAAATTTTAAAAAAAAACTTGTCAGGAAGGGAAAAATGTAAAAATATATATAATTCACTATTTGTCGTGGTCCACTTGACCAATTAATAACATGCAATTAATTAAGGTTTTCTAAGTTGAGATAAAAAAAGTCAGTGCCACGAGAGGGATTCGAAAAACATTTGAAAAATGGTAAAAAGGAAGGAAAATTCAAAAGGTGGGGTTGAGATGGGAAGTTAGTGCCCGAGAGGATCGAAGTCAAGATAGCTCAAGTGGTAGAGTAGCAGCGTATTTAGCCGAACGTCGTGGGTTCGAATCCCGCTCGTGACACTGACTTTTTTATCTCAACTGAAAAAACCTTAATTAATTGAATATATATAATGTACATTTTAACAAAACACTTCGCCCAATGAATGTAAAATTATCTTTTATGATAATGCCATCAAATGTGTCTTTATATTATTTTGTCGTCCAAAATATCGTTGATGTAATTGATAAATAAAATAAAAAAATAAAATAAATGTTTTGTCGAAAAATAAGTCTAAAAGGGTGAGCTCTTCCCGGGGGCGGCATTGGTCGGCTCGCACGGGTTTGGCGGGTGGTGTCGCCGGCAACACGGAACCCTGGCCGTATGCATCAAAGCAAAAAAAAAATGGTTCTAAAAAGAGTCTAATTTTTAAGTTTTAGAATAAATCCACTGGTTAATTATTTAATTGTATTCATCGTGATCGTACGTATTCATCTTTTTAATTTTTTTTTGTACACTGTTTAGTCACTGTTGAAGAAATAGCTAAACTATTTAACATACAATATGAGTTTCTTGTTTAAAAGGTAAACTTCCGTCTCGTAATCCATAATTATTACAGAATTTTTCCGGCACGACACACAGGTCCGTATTACAACGCTCATAATTAATTAGTCGTTAATTTTAATTTCAACGGAATCGGACTTGTTTCCCGTGAAATATTTATCATTTGGATTATACATTAACTCGACAAGAATTAAGTTCGGTCAGTGCACCCGGGAGTGTCTGCATCATTATTAAATGAAACACCTTTTTCCTAGTACGTTTGGTTTTATTAATTTGAATTTGAGGAGCATTCTGAGATAAAAAGCATTCTTATCAAGAAGGAACTGGCAATTTTCTAAATTAAATTTTACTCTGGATTGAAAGGATTATTATTTAGATAAATTTATAAATAATAATTCTATAAATCTTAACACTATAGGTTTATTAGTCTTAGGTTTTATGAAAGAGGCTTAAGAAAATGAAGACATTTTAACTTATGTAAATCTATGCGCATGAAATTTACGCAAATAGTCAAACGTACGTATACGAAATGTTTGCGTAGATATTTGCTTTATATTGTATCTATGCAGTCTCTTATACGAGTAGAATCTATCAATATAAAAAGAAGAAATATCCTCACCAGGAGACCATTGTTCATGGAACGAATCATGGGATAAAATAAACAAACGTTCATATCCCTCTTTCTCCCTCCATTCAATCAGGGCAGTACGATCAGAAGGCACTGTTTCTCCACCTTCTAGGATTTTAAGTAATTCACGAGAAAATAAGACTTTTTTACTGTTTTCACCCATGAGAGAGGAGCGTGAAATTTAATTTCAATCCAATTGGAACTGCCCTCAGAAACTGATTATTTACGCAAGATGCAAAGTCATTTGGGGGGGGGAGCTAAGATGTAAAAGTAATTACTTACCTGTAAAGGGGTATCCCAGCATCTTCCCGGAACCAGAAAACCATGTAAACTTTATCGTGACCGGGCGGCGTTACATTGCAGGGCAATTCAACGTTTTTCCCCTCCACGGCCTCCACCAGCTCAGTTATAACTGAAACAAAAGATTAAGCTGTTAAATTTTACCAAAAAAAATCAAAAACACCAAATAGAATTAAAACATTCTCCAAAATTTTGTTATTCTTCCCAACAGTAAAGTTACAGTTCGAATCCATATTTTATTATCTACGCAGTTTGCTTCAACATGTATTGGTATATATAATATAAAGGTACCGGATAATGTAGAGTGCCTATCCTCGCTGGATTGGTCTGTCAGACGTGTTCTGGCATTTCGCCATCTTCAGTGTAATTTCTGGGCTTAACCAAGCGTGGAACACACGAAGAAATCTCACGACATATAGCTTTTTTCTGACAAATTAACACTTTTTAAATTCAAATTAATCATTTTCAATTTCAAATCAACGCTTTTTAACTCCAAACAAACCATTTCATTTCAAATTAAACGTTTCCAATTTCAAATTAATCCTTTCTTTAAAGCGTTAAAAAATATAAGGATGTGAATGTGATTCTTCTGTGAATTACAATAATTAATTAAAGTGATTTTCCTGTTTATTTGAGATGTTTTAAATACAAAACAATTACGCTTTTACAAAATGTAAAACTATATAAAATTAAACGCATATCTTAAAAGATTCTTCCTTTAAATTAAATTGTGTTTTAAAGTACAAAACTCGTTTTTATATTTAATACTTAATGATGATAATATAAAATTAGTTCTTGCAAAAAAGTCACATGAAAATGGATTACAATTAAATTATAAATTTATATAAAATTAAGTATAAAAATAAAGTAGTATTTTTTATTTAAGAATTTGTTAACAATATTAAATGGGTTCTTATTTAAAATACCACATGAAAAATTATTTAAAATAAACAATAAATGTTATTTAAAGAATAAGAAGAACTTTCATACTAATTGTATATTTTTAATTTTAGATTGTTTTAAAATATGAAATAATTGGCCTAAATAATAAAGTACAATGCAGTGCCAAATTAGGTAAAAAACTGGTATGGATTTACATTAGTATGTTGTAATCTACGATAAAGATACATATAGTTTGAAATAAACAACAAAAAACATCCGGTGTCCAGTTGTTTTTTGTATTTGAATGTATGTATGTAAAACATGATAAATGGTATATAATACAGGATATGTACTAATTTGTATTAGTTTTCTTGCCTTTTAATACTCTATGATGCACACAATCAAATTAATGTTTCGCATCCGAAAATACAAATTACTCGTTTAAAACACCCTAAAACATTACTGAAAGAGTAAAGTTTTAACGTTAGTGCTTAAACATAAAGTACAGGCTCTCCTGAATGTGAAACATCTACCAAAATTAATTTCCATCGAGTAGTATTAGAGTTAAAAATGAAAACAAACTGTTCGTACGAAAAATAGTCGTTACCCACTTACACATTCATGAGCATAGAAATTTATTTTGTTATAAAAATAAAGCTGAGACATTTTATCGCCACTACTCTTGATCACGGTATTGTCTTAAAGAAGAAATCCAGTTGTTACTGCCAAGCTTTCGACCTATTTTTGGGTTATACTCGTCTCAATCCTTGGAAATGTTGGGACTGAGTCGGTCTTCATAGTAATAAGGGATCGCTTGTAAAAAACATAAATACGTCAATCTCTGTATATATATATATATATACATATATATATATATTTGTTTTGCCGCGATTATGGGGGGGGGGTCGCAATGTCTTTTAACACTGAGGTTCTTTAACGTGCGCACCCGGCACATCGGCCTTATCACACGTTTAGATTCTCGAGTTAGAAGCTCACCTCCGCGCACGGAAAATATGCTTAAACCGTGAGGTTCGGTGAAGCCCACATGTCATGCTGCTGCATTCTGCCGACATGTCGACTTCTCCCGCTTGCCCCTTCCGACGGGGTGTGTTAACATTGTGCAGTCAACCGTGTGCCGCGCGTAAAGGGATACCCAAAAGGGGTCGATATGCATCGACCAAGTCTCCCGCGCACTCCCTAGATAGGGAAGACAACTCCCTGGGTGTAGGGGCTCCGCTAGCGTCGAAACCTCCGGATAGGCTCCAACCGCGCTTTCGATTTAAGTGGAACATCTAACCACCACCTAGTGGAGGCCATGCTTTCGGTAAAGGAAGACCAGACGGCACCACCGAAAAACATCCGCCTCCGTCCACCATTCCTCACGCAATTATGGGACTCCGTCAGCTCAGACAGCCTCCTCGTACGCTGTACACTTCGGCAGTCCGATCGCTCCAACTCCCGCGCGGTAGGGAGGTTACTCGGAGGTCATTCGCAAGGGCTCTAGTCCTCGACCACGGATGAAACACAACCTCTTCTCTAGGTACCCGCTACGGGTCTCGCTACTAAGCCACTGCGAGTCCTTACCCATGCAGCTGGGCTTGAACTGGATCGAAATTTCGCTGTCCCGCAGTTCAGATGGTTATGCATCTCCCCGGTCCGTACATATAAATATAAAGGACAGGATCTGGTACCCTAACCCACGTGTGCCTCTGATGCAGCACCCGCCGTCCGAGATCAGCTCGCAACCCAACAACTCCCTTAACGCATCTCGAGAGACTGTGTAGGCGTAGTCTTGGCATCCTCGCATGCTGTACACTTCCTTGGTCTTATCGTCTAAATGCATGCAAAGGCGATCATGGTCGCCAGGAAACCCGTGCAGCTTGTGCTTTAGAGAGTGTTACGCTCTCAAGGCTACATCATTATTTTCTCCTAGGAGCACCCGCTGCACAGTCTCAGGAACTGGATTGAGAAAAAAGAGAATTTTTCAAGATGCGCTTGCCCTCACACGTATCCCACCCCCTCGTTCAATGTGATCTGATCTACTGATCCACCTCTTCTGGGGTATGTCTTCATCGAGATCCTCCAAGAGGCAACCAACCCGCCAAGCTCCGAGCAGTCCCCGAAGCCTCGCAGGCTCGCCATTTCAGGATACGCCCGCTCCACCTCGGAGACCAACCGCCCCTTCTGACTTTTCTCCGCCCCCTACACCTCTTGCAATTTCTTCGAACAAGAATCCTATTAGGGGCACCTCGTAGATGATGAGAACGACACTAGACATACCCCTCTTCTGCGGCTTACTGCAATAACATATCGTCCAAGAGGCACTAACATTGTGCCAGCTCCTGGCTCAGTTGTTCCCAGGGCTTCGCAAGCTCAACCTTTTTAGGTTACACTCGTTCTACCCCGAAACAACCGCCCCAATTGTATTTGCTACGTCTTTTCTCCATCGAACGAGCAGGCTGCGGTCTTCTTTTTGTTCAGTCTCCTAAGAGAACCTAATAGTGGCGCCACGAGTAGGCAAAATGCCGCTGGAACAGGATAGGCTATAAGTTGCACATCACCGTTTCCATCCACTACCCCGTACGTATTACAGGGACTCCCGTCAACGTAGCCTAAGCGTCCATGTATATAGATAGTCTTTCGATGGCAATATAATATCTACATCTACTTGCAAGTTGCGTATAGCAGCTGGAGTATCTACTCGTTTTTAAAAAGGAGATACCACACTTTTCGGGTCAGTTAAAATTGCTACTTTGGAAATGTTTACTTTATGTTTAATAATTTTACAGTAATTCAGTAATATATCAGGGTCATTTAATTGTTCAAACAGAGGACAAAAAGGAGCAATGGCTCGCTTGGTTACCGTTTTTCTCAAATCCAAGCAATAAAAACTTTTCAAATCTATATTTCTTGTTCATGGGGGTTGATAGACGATGTTTTCGTTGAGAAGTTCGTTTGTTACAAATGATGAGTTGCCAAAAGCTTAAGGGAAGGTGAGTTGCAGGTTTATCAAGGCGCCCGAACACTTGATTCTCAAATTAAAAAAAAAAAATCAATTCATTTAATTCAATATAGTCAAAAATATATCTTTGTTTGAATAACTATGAACCAAATGAAAAAAGAAAATATTTTCTGATCAAACATGAACTCTTGATTCAAAATTTTCAAAAATTATTTGAACCACTTATCGTAGTCGGAAACTCTTGCGACTATTTATGGCAATAAATATTTGATAAATAATAAAATAATTAATATTAAAAAAAAGATTTTTTTTCGCGTTGAAGTTTCGAGTTTTTCTACCCCCTAGAACAAAATATTTCCCCGTGAACATAAGTTCGTGTGTACATCGTCCATTTTTGCCTGTGCGATTGAAACGAAATGGTTAGTTTAACAATAGGAATTACTGTTTAACAGAATCTAATAAGTAGAATATACTAGGTCACGCAAGGTACAAAGTTCGCCTTATCAACCACAATAATATGGAAATTAGGCTTTTGACGCCTAGACACCCCGCAATCGTCTTTATTATGTTCATTTAAAA
Source organism: Cimex lectularius (assembly GCF_000648675.2). Classification (NCBI taxonomy): domain Eukaryota; kingdom Metazoa; phylum Arthropoda; class Insecta; order Hemiptera; family Cimicidae; genus Cimex; species Cimex lectularius. The sequence continues at coordinate 2,487,736 of NW_019392733.1, forward strand.
AAGAACAATCTTTGAGTTTGTTACCCGTTTTTTTCACCCGTGGAAAATCAAAAGTGATACGACTCTATATTGAAAAAAATTGAACCCGTCAGTCGAAATGTCCTAGGGAAAGGTACTCACCTAGGGTTTCATACGTGTCCCATTACAGAATACTTTCGTATTCCGGAGATTTCATTATTTAAAAGTCATCCTGGGCTGTGAAAAAAAGTCCTCTCAACTTACCAATTTTAATTGGATTCTGAAAGGATAAAAATGTTCGGGTGCCATTTTATTCCTTTCTAATTTACGCTGTTCCATCTCAGGAACGTTAAGTATAAAGTTAAATATATACAGGGTGTCAACTTACTAATACATGTATACTTCAATATATTAAATTTAACTTAACTACCGAAACTAAAGTTCAATTTGGAATGCGTATGTATGCTATTGTGATAAACAAATATAAATTCTATACGAAAAATCATTTTGGAATTGAAACAATGGCGAATAACACCTTTTAACAACAATAAAATTATTGAAATAGGTGAGATGGAGCTTTTATGTAAAACATCTCGATTAATTTTTTTTAAAGTTGAATAGTTTTTGAAAAAATCAAGGGTGGTTTCCCAATATTCACAGATAGATGAAATCCTTTAGTATTTTTAAAATTTAGTTTATTTTAGCTAACTTTATTTTTTAAAGTATAATACTTGTCATATTCGATAAAAAACCTTTTTTTAANTGTATATTATATATATATGTTACGCCTGCACGAAACCACTAATTCAGCAACAAATGATTCTACCCCTATACAAATTCAGAGAATGTATTGTAAGCATAAAATGTAGATTGCATTGTAAGACCCCTCTTCGTCTATGTATATGTATCTAAGATTTTATACTCTAATAATATTTTTTTAAATAGTAAAAATGTAGATTATATACTGATAATAGTAGTAAAACAAGGCATATTGTTAAAATTAATTAATCACACTAAACATGTAATTGTAGAAAAGTTAGAAATAGTTTTTGTAAAAAATAAGAATAATGCTAGAATAAAAAGAGGTTTATTTAATGGTGTAGGATCTATTTTAAAGATCTTAACTATTTTCTTAAACCCAAAACGCATATTCATAAAATAGATATACTAAGTTTAAATAATAATTGTAAACAAACTAAATTGTATCTATGTTCATACGAACAAATCAACCATAAGGACAACCTGTGCGACAAGGCCTTACTTCTTTCTGGTGATCCATCGAACTGTACATACGCAGAACTCGTCGTAACCGACAATCACCTGACTTGGATACCTGAGCTCAACCAGTATTTGGCTGTATTTCCTACTGAAGAATCTGTTAGTGTAAGCCGCCAGGATGGGACTGCAGTAAAACGACTGAACGGAGTATTTCTGAACATCAACGGCAGTAAAGTGGTCTACAAGAACAGACGATTGTACCACTCTTCCAAAACTTCTGGGCATCCGACAATTATTAGTAACGTTAAGCTCGGATTAGGCAGGAATCAACAGCCAAAATTCTCAATTAACATTAAAAAATTGGGATTAGAGGAGCTGAAACTCAACCATGTTTCGCCAATCATCAAGACATCCTACATTTCAACGTCTATGAGCATACGGACCATGCCAGTCTACTGTTCATAGGTCATAGCCTCAGCTTATGGAGTCTTCACATGGTATCGCAGCGGAGACAACCCTTGGCGATTGCAACCCCCCATCAATCAGCCACCTCCGGAGCTTTATTTGGGCATGGAGGAGTTACGCCTTCACGAAACCACTAATACAGCAACAAATGATTCTACCCCTATACAAATTCAGAGAATGTATTGTAAGCCTAAAATGTAGATTGTATTGTAAGACCCCTCTTTGTCAGATCCACTCGGGACTCCGAACAGTATATACACTTTAAAATAGAATCCTTGGGTAAAGTTATAGTTTATATTGAATAAACGTTATTTTTAAAAAATTAGTTTCTTACATCGAAACCATAACTTATATATATATATATATATAGTTTTCTCTCTTCATAATTTACTTGCATCTACAAAGCCTAAAATAGTATAACAAATGGGTTCATGCAATAGGGCCGCCTAGGGAAAATCAGAATTAATTTTCCGAGCTGGAAAATTGCCAATTTTTCGTGATTTGTGTACGGTCAAGATGGTATAGTCGTAATGCAATTTCAAAAATGGCAGAATCTAAGTGAATTGAGTTTTGTTTATAAAGATATCAGGGGATGCAAAATATTTTTATTTTCGGAAAATATGTTTGACGTAGTCTTTCTTTGTTTTATTTCTGTCTTTGGCAACCGCCAATCGAATTGTAAGATCGCGATCGTGTCCAAATAATTACAATAATAACAATTTAACAATTTATTATTTATTAAATTAACTCCATTTCTGGACAGAATGAAAGCGGCCCAGACTTTAAAAGTGCTTCATACATTTTTTTTAACGTTAAAAATCGGGCTCTGGTGCAACTAGGCCATCCCTCATATTTTTTGAAGATTTTTAATGTATATTCTCTCATAAAAAATCACACATACTTTTATTTTCACGAACTAAAACCTCTTCGGGCAAACGGAAAAATTTCGAGCTCGATCAGAAAATTTCTTCCTCTGAAATATTTTTTCAGGTTTCGGTACACTTTTCTCCATAACTCTTTATATAGTTGAACGATTTTTTTTATGTGATAAAGAAATAAGAAACGTAGCATCATATAGTTTCATGAAATACGGTTTATGGATTCAAATGATTGTTGAAAGTTGCGAATCAAGTGTTCGGGTGAATTTTGTCTTGATGAACTTGCACCATAGTTGTTTGGACCAACCACAGTTTAGGTTTTTTGGATATTAACTTTTTGTTAAAACGTCCTTTCTCAATTAAAATTTATAATTATCAACTTCCTACTACAAAAAATTGGTTTACAACTTTTTTATTGCGTAAAATGGGTAATAACTCGTTTCTCCTGACAAGTGGTAGTCTTCCACATTTCGGTATACTTTTTTCCAAAACTCTTCATAATTCATTCAAAATATTTGTTTTTCCGTTTTATAGAGTAATAATTCGTAACCAAAGATTGCGAGCAATATTGAAAACCCAACGCTCAGGAGTTGAGAAGTATATATATTTTTTATATAAAAAGGCTGAACAAATTTGTCACAAGTTTAGATGGTTGCCAAAATGTAAACATTAAATATTTTGAAAAAATCTATAGCTAGGAATTTGTAGTATAAAATGTCAAAGAAAATAAAAAAAATATTGGTTGTAATCAATCACGCTGAATAGAAAATAGTACTGAAAAATGGCAGCTTTTTTCCCTTCTCTTTGAATAACTAATTAACCCTGAGACATTTCTGAATTACTGTAAAATTTTATAGTATGGTGCTTAAACGTAAAGTTGAGACGATGGTTCATGGGCCAAATCTGACCAAGCAAAAAAGCCGATACATTTGCTCGACATGTCCACGAAACCCTCACTCCTCATTCTGAGGTTGACAATGTTTCAATCCAAACAAATATTGATGAACAAATACCTTACATCTCTTCTCACTATGTCCCTCTCTCGAAAAGCCGTCATTCCCGCTGAGGTGAAATATGTCCTGCCTCACTTACCGAAACGCGTTAACATTTTCATTTAATAAATAGAAGCTTAATGTTAATAACAATCTGCAATTAATTCGTACGACATACATTATTTATTTTATTTATTGTTAGTAGCGATAGATTCGCGACTCGCCTTCACAACTTCCGGGAATACCAATGGCCTTTTTCTTCCCACAATCCCTTACAACATTGAAATGGGGAGCGCTTGGTCAAGCTGACGCGAACCTGCTGTAGCGTCACAACCCTAAAGCTGTGTTTACCCACCACGTCAGGCCTCTCGTCAGATGACACTACACGTGTACAATTGTACACACTACACTGATGAGTGTAGTCCGTCAGTTGATGTTTTGTTCGCTTTATGAGCGGTTGTTTTCTTTAGCATAGAGGAGTTCTCTCTCAAAGAGGAATGACGCAGAGCTACCAGAACATGCTTTTAAATGGGCTTGATGAAGAAGAAGAAATCGCCGGGTCTTAATGCCTGATTGCAGCGATGGAATCTACTCGAATATGGATCCACCCAATTACTGAGACTCGGAGGGAGCATGGACAATTTCATCATTTGATGCCACAACTTTTACAGGATGAAGAACGATTTTGGTTTCTGTACTCTTTCGAAAACGGATCATACAAAACAGGGTTGCTCCGGGCATACTCAATCAGCAGCTCTTCCATTTCCGTGCCGTCTTTCTTGCAACAGGCCTTCGCACTCACTGAAGATAACTGGAAAGTTCGATTGGTACCACACGCGTCAGGAAGCGTGTGGTGGGTTCAGCCCGTCAGTCCGCACGTTCCCTCTTGTTGTCAGTTCCGCACACTCCTATTTAAATTAACATCTGGGTTTTTTTGCATCACACGAGGAAACACGTGGGCCACGTCACGTCAGCACAGTGTACACGTCAACAACAGTCTGCCCAAGCCATGTCCAACAGAACCCATCCTTACAAACCCATAAGGCGTCTGAAGAGGAAATTACATTGCAACCTCCTTCTTGAGGAGCAGGCAGTGAAGTTTATTCAGGGAAGGAAGTGAAAGAATATTATTGATTATTTGCTCCCCACAATGTAAATATTTAAATAGCTGTAAATCTGCTGTAATCCATGTTCATAAAATTATATATTGTAACCAAGAATTGCATACGCTAATAAAACATTGGGAAAAACATAACGTACATGCTCCCCTCTATGTGAATTGTCTATTAAAATTAATATCCATCGATTAAAAATAGAGTTATAAGCATAGGAAAACCAACTATTTTATGAAAAATGGTCGCTGCTACCCGCTTAAACGGTAATAAATCTGAAATCGCTGGCCTGAACAATTGTATTTTTATGTACACATTACTCTAAAACACCTTCTTTCCATTGAAACAATCTATCAAATTTAAACGATAGTTTATTATTTTGCAATGTAATGACTGGACAGTTGTAGTAAACAGTTGATTAACAAAATACCAAGTGGGGATGAGAAATAATTTTTTTTAAAATAAAAAAGGGGTAATGTTTTATCACATACTTAGGTTGTTGCCAAAACTTAACGATTTTCTATTTTTAAAAAATCTTCGATACTGAATTTGTAGTATATTAATTTCAAAAAAAAAAAATACTGGTCATAATACATAAAATTTAGTGCGAGAACACCGAAAATAGCAATTTTTATTTTCATTTATACTCCCTTTGGACAAATAAATGACTATGAAATTGCCAAAATATGGTAATACTTTAAGTTTAATTCAGCGTAGTGAGCAGAATCGTGTTAATATGAAATACTTAAAAACTTGATATCCATCAAGTACAGGTGGATTAATAACAAAAATAGGAGAAAAACAGCTGTCCGAAAAACGTTCACTGCCCCCTCTTAAAAAGCACAAAATTAAACACGTTTGTTTTAAAAGTTACAAACACAAAGAGTAGGTTTTATTAAAAACAATAAAGTTTTAACAAAACAACGTACAAAATTAAAACATTAAAAAAACTAGAAAGGTGGGATTTTCGTATAGCCAACGCTGCTATACAAAATCGTGAGTAAAAAAAGTACCCGAGAAGAATTTACGAATTTAAACACCGTACAACCTTTTTATTAAATATTTTAAGACAATGTACTAGTATAAAAAGAAATTCAATTTTTAATGTTAAAGGTTACCATGGTCTCGAAGTTTGTCTTTCACATATTTATGTCGGGTGATTTTATATATATTTACAGTACATTACAACTACCTTCAAATCGTTAATGAAAGTATAACTTACCTTAAAAATGAAAGTATAAGATAAATAAATAAACAAGAATGGAGAAGACACCAACTAGTAGAACTCCTATTAGTCCTAATTGTTTTCTGTTCAATGGAGATTTGTTTCACTATCACTGGAAAGGAGATCTCTCTGCCATTGTCTTTTTAAACGGTGAAGGAGAGTTGGAGGGAATTCGTCGGGAATTTTATATTTGAGGATTTGTAGTGGTTAGGAGGTTTGTATGAATTAGACGATGACGGGAGTGGATTAAGTCTTGAGCGAAAGGAATATTTAGGTCTGTATGGCTAGTTTCGGTGGGCTAATAAAAGGAAATATCAAGGACTTTTCTGATGATTATGGATTAGGCTCTCTCGATAAGGATGATATTGGAATGTTTGGCTGAACCCACATTTCCAGTCCGTAAGTCCCTATCAGCTTCACAACGGTGTTATAAAGCAACCTTTTGTTTAAAAGTGGTAAGCTAGAGCATTTATCAAGAAAACCTGAAAGTGTTATGTAACTTTTCATAACTTCTTGTTGTTTCAATCGTGTGTGAGGATTTCACGTTAGACTTGTCCTTTGATTGAAATAGAGTGAAGGACGGATCTTTTTGCCGATAGTGAAGGTTATGTAAGCGGAATCTTCTGGATTTAATTTTAGTCTTTTTTGATACTAAGACTGCAGTAGTGTGAGGTTTTCTTGAGGGTTAGGAGTGGACATGACTAGATCAGAGTTGGTATGGTATGGTAGAAAAGGATACTAGGAAGCGGGGTTTGCACTCCCCGGGCACTGCAGCCTTCTGGCTTATTGTACCTTCCCAGTTCCCTAGTTTAGTCAATAGACTCAATCCTTCTTCTCAGAAGCATCAAGTCATTGACTGTTATTGCTGCAATTTGGTTCCCTGTGTCTTTTTCGTACGCTAGGTTAAACCTTCATTGAGCTGTTGCTTCGCATTCGAAGATGATATGAGTGGCTGTTTCCTCCTCCTCATTACATAATCTGCAAATGGGGTCATCGCTGTATATACCCATGTTGTGTAGATGTTTTCTCAGATACCAGTGACCGGTTAGTAGTCCCACCACTCCTCTGAGTTTTGCCCTCTCCAATTGCAGCAGTATTTTTGCCAATTTTGGTGAGGGTTGAGATCAGAGTTACTTTAAAGAATTGTCATTATCGTCTGCAAGGATTAGGGTGGTAGTTTGAGGATGGGATGGGTGGTCAGCTGTGTACATCCGAAACAGTACGGTGCCAAAACACTCTCCTGAAATACAACCAGCGAGGAGAAGGTAGCTTTCAGTAATACGCCAACCCTTCAATGACTCGAACTACTGGTGAGGTAGCTTCGAAGGTTAAGGTAATAGGTGAAGAGAAGGTTGTCTTTGAGCCAAAACAGCAAGACCGGATGTCAAATACGATCGGTAGCTTGTTTAAGGTAATTTCTACTCTTTACGTTTTCTTTTATAAATTGTCCATCGTGCAGCTGGATTGGTAATTGGAGTAAGTTATTACTCCTAAAGTACAGATTGTTATTTTTAGATGGCCAGGCTGAATTTTACTTGAACCAGTGACTCTATAAAAAAATGCGTGTTTAAATTTTTTTTAGTCTAGTTTCAAATATTTACGTGCGGAGAAAATTTATACAGGGTACCTCAGGTCCAGTTCAATTTCACAATTTCAAATACGACCTTGTACATCCTGACAAATCACATAAAAAGATTTTTTACGCTGGAAACAATGGTGCAATCGGATTTTAAGCTGGTCTAAAAATGACAAAGTTATGGCAAAAAGAAACCGGTATTGTAATTTCGACGAAAATCTGAATATTTTACTGTATGGTCGCGAAAATATGAATTGCTCTCTCCGAAATGTTGGAAGGATTTTCAGTTTTTCAAACAATAAAATTAGAATTAATTGAGGTTTTTAGTTGAGATGAAAAAAAGTTAATGGTACGAGAGGGATTCGAACCCACGACCTTCGGCTAGATACGCCGCTGCTCTACCACTTGAGCTATCGTGACCTCGATCCACTCGGACATCAACTCCCCATCTCAACCCCACCTTATGAGCTTTCCCTCCTTTTGCCATTTTTTTCATCTCAATTAAAAACCTTAATTAATTGTAATGTATTAATTGGTCAAGCGGACCACGAAATTAGTGAATTTGAAGAGAATAAAATTAGAGATGTACTCCGGACTTACAATTTGAAGCTGTATCGGTCTCATCTTGTCCAGGGACTTCAGGACTGTGATTATGACAGGCTTCTAACGTTCCTTGCGCAAACGCTGAAGACAACTTTATTCCATATATTCTATGAACTGATGAATCCATGTTCACTTCTAATGGCATAATAAATTTTCGAACGTGGGCAGAGGAAAATCCGAGAATTTTGTACTCTTGTCATCAGTATCAACGTTTGATGTGGACTTTTCGGAAAAAAATTAACTGCGGCTTATTTAAACGTAAATGATGCCCCGCACACAATTCTTACAGGTAAGACGTTATTTGAACAGTCACAGCAGGGATAGGTGTGTTGGCCTCCTCGGTCACCCGATTTAACTCTACTTGACTATTTTCTGTGGGGTCATTTAAAACACATTGTGTACGCCAATCATAACCCAGCAACATCATCAGGAAGTTCTGCGGCAAAGGATAGAAAATGTTTGTCAATCCATTTCCCCTAATTCTATCACTTTTAGCCCCGGTGCAGAGTGGTTGAAAAGAGCGAATCTTTCGATTTTTACGCAAGGCAGGCAGTTTGTACATGAAATTGGATTAATAAACTGTAAACCAAATGACTGTTTTTTTTAAAACCTTTTGCCATATCTTTGTCAATGTTTAAAATTTAAAATCCGATTGCATTAATGTTTTTAGCGTAAAAACTCGTTTATAATGATCTGTAAGGCTGTACAGGGTCGTATTTGAAATTTTGAAAATTGAACTGGGCCTGATGTACCTTGTACAGTTTTTCTCTGAAACTAGGCTAAAAATATTAAAGCGTATTTTTTTAATATTTTTTTGATAGCGTTATTGGTTCAAGAGAAATTCATCTAAAAAGGACACCCTGTATAATAACTGGCAACGATGTTTCAGTTTCCTATGATCATTATCGAATGTGCAGAATGGAGCCGGGACCCGGTGGAAATTGCCCTGTGTAAATGCCTGGGACAACCTTCACTTGATTTACCAGCTTTAGCTTACTTTATTCCTATTCGGGAATCCTCTTGCCCAAATATGTATTCAGGATAAAGTGCCGAGTAATAAATAACGCCGTAAAATGATTGCCTTGAGAATCGCCTGCCGAGGATTACGGTCTAAAAGACGGGCCGCTATCATTCAAACAACTACGAGAAGTATGAAAGTCAAAACTCCTCCGGCCACTTGCATCGTTAACGCCTCGTTTCCCGCACGTTTAGATAATTCCTTGTCGTTTGCAATTATGACCCCAAAGGGTAATAACATTTCACTTGTTTTAATTATGGAAATTTATTTTATTTATTTAATAAATTCTTGTCGATTTATATTTCAATACCCTTGTATTTTTATAAAGTTATAACAATGGACGACCGCACGAGGAAGTGAAGGACAACTAAATAACAACGAGATTGATATTAAAATAATCAATATTCATAATATTAATTAATAATTATTCAGAAATTGTGAGATGCGGTCTGATGTGATGTAGGTTTCAGAAAAACATTTTCTTTATCGTGCCCACGTTTCGATCTTTATTGAGATCATCTTCAGGGCTCAATAAAGATCGACACGTTGGCACGATAAAGAAAATGTTTTTCTGAAACCTACATCATACCCGACCGCATCTCATGATTTCTCAATGATTATCGATTAACGGTCACTAATCACCACATATATTAATTAATATATGTTTAGTCATAATTGACCGTATTAATTATTTAAATTAATTATATATTTTATCTAAGATATTGGTTGAGATGAAAAAGGTAGTGTCACGAACGGGATTCGAACCCACGACCAATACGTCGATGCTCTACCACTTGAGCTATCGTGACATCGATTCACTCAGACACCAATGGTGACACCACCGTCACAACAGCTCAAGTTGTTAGAGGAGCGTCATTTTGAGCCGGTGGTAGTGGGTTCGAGTCCAGTTCGTGACACTAACTTTTCCAACCAAGACCTTAGATAAAAAGGATAATTAATCGAAATTCCTATTATTCATGAACTCTCTGAACTAGTATAATTTGCCCAGTCTCGCTGTGTATGTCTAATAAAGTTCAACCATCACATCGTGTAAAAATAATCGAGATATTTGACATTGATCCTGTGTCCTGTGTAAATTATGTACGTGGATTATTAGTAATGCTTGGAGTTATGATTTCTTTTTAGTGTTGATGCTGTTATGTTTATATATTTTTAATTTTTCAAGTATTAAGGCGTAGCAAGGCTACAAACCAAAAGCGAGCGAGAGTTTTTGTTTCCTAAGCACTGCACCCTGGCCTATTTTCTTTTCTTTATACCTTAGTTCAGTGCAATCTGAAACTAAAAATAATGGTATATTAGAAAAACAAGGGAATATTATTTTAATTAGAGAAATCTATTAATAATAGAAAATGCATCTTATATAAATAGGACTTGAAAGTTAATTAAAATTAAAACTTATATGAAATTTAATTGAAAAACAAATGGTTCTTGTATTTATTTTATTTTTTAATCGAAAATAACTTTAAAAAATTCATTAATAGAAAAATCATTCGTTTTTAGGTTTGTTTTTAAATCAATTTATTTTTTCATTATTTTTCATATGATTTTTAAAGGACAAATTATTTATAATTCTTAAAAAATGTCAAGTTGTTTAAGAATTATATAAAATCATTATGGAAATAAAGGATTCTTCTTTTAATTTGAGAACTGTTTAAAATTAAAAATTGGTTCTTACAAATATAAAGTGCCACATGAAAATTAATTAAAATTAAAACTAAACCTACAAAAATTAAATGATTTTCTTTATAGGCCAATTTTAGTAAATCTCGTATTAATAAAAGAACCATTTGTTTTAATATTTAATTATATGTAATTTTTAATTTAAATTGTATTTACTTTCCAGGCTGTATTTTAGATAAGAACTTATTTTATGTTTTTATAAAATTCACAAATAAACGGGAATTTCGCTTTACATATTGTTTACGCCGAAGTGTAATTTATTATATTTCCTTATTAAAACTTCTTATTAAAATTCAATTCAGTTCTCTTTATTTGAAGCCTCCGACCTCTAATTGGCTTGCGGAATGATGAGAGGCTTAGTTGGCGGACGGTGTGAGGCTGGTCTTGTTTCCGTCAGTTGTTCAGTACACACACGTTTTTCTCTTTGGCCGAGCGCCTTGTTGTTCTTAACATAAAATTAGTTAACATCTTTCCCCTCTCAACGAAGTATTTCTCATCCGTATTGCAACACGTGAAAATTATCTTCCGAAAAGTGCTGTTTATGTTTCACAGCCAAGGTGTTAACTGCATTTCCTCATCATTTCCGGAGGAAATCTCTAAGGCCTTGGGCGCGGACCGACGGACGTTATCCTGCAGGAGCGAATTGTAAGGTGAGTGAAACATTGCTACTCTCGGCAAGTAATTTTCTCATTGTTTTCCCTTATGTTAATTATTTAAGAGTTCAATTAATTTATTTTTATTTGTGTGGTGCACTCTCAACACTACACGCAAGAATGGCACAATTACACAGAAGACAAACATTTTGAGCGATGAAGACGATCTCAATAAAGATCGAAAAGTTGGCACGATAAAAAAATTGTTTTTCTAAAACCTACATCACACCAGACCGCACTCATTATTTCTGAATAATTAGCTGCGTGTCTAGACCGCATCTCACGATTTCTGAATAATTATTTTTATTATTTTAATTACAATAAGCCTGTGTCTTAATCACATATAAAAATTCATAACGTTTTTTTTTTTAAAGAAAGGGTTATGTTGAAATTAAAAAGCGATCATTTGAAGTGATGAACGGTTAGCTTAATATTAATTTTTTTTCAAGATAAACAGAATTAATTTTAATTAAAAAAATAATTTTGAGTTAATAAGAGGTTTAGTTTTTTTTATAGTATATACGTCAAAAATTAAGTATATTGTTAATTTTATTTTTTCCTGTAAGGAGTTCAAATCCGCCAGTACGTGGTTGTTTTCGTTAGCAATGCTGTGCTATGTTTGCTATGAAAGATTGTATGTGGGTGTGAATTGGAATTCATAATTAATTTTATTAGTTTAACTTTTAGTGTGAGCCCTGTTAGCAAATTTTTCATACTTGACTCTTAAGTGTTTTTGATCAGAGGTGATTTATACATGGTGTGTTTGATGTTCTTTTAAAATTTTTCTGTGGAGTTCTTGTTGATATTTATAATGGTAAAGTTTTTTTAAATAAAATTTCTAGTATTGTTATTACAGCCTGATTTTTTTAATGGTCCCATTAATCTTGCCTACTTTTGTGATTAGTAAGTCAGTTTTTCAGTTAGTGTTTCAGGTTCTTAAAGGTTTTTCATCACGTTTAAGAAAGACCTTTTCGTTTTATTAATTTGTTACATTATTTTTGTAATAGGTCATATTCGTGGATAAAATATTCATTTCTTTGTTTTTTTACTGAATCTAAGACAAAGTTTCTATTTAGTTATCTTTATGTTGACAGTTAAAACATGATCGTATACAACATTAACCATGGAAATTTATATAATTTAATTTTCTGATTTTAAGTGTCAGACTGGATCAAAACTGTTTATATTTGTTGACATTTTCACAAATACATCCTTTTTTGTTCAAAGGGGCTCGTTTCGTCTGTTTTTGATCGTTCATAGTGAGAGTTCTTTAATAATTTTTGTTTAATTTAAAACCTCTTTGTTTTTTATTTTAAAAACCAATTACGATGAAAATGAGTAATTGCCTTTTGCAGACAGTTGACACTCTTTGAGAGCTTATTTGACTGGGGTAAACAGTGTAAATATGTTAATATACCATAACGTATACACGGGATTATTCGTTTTACACGTCTTTTATTTAGCTCGTTCAAAGAATTCCTTCAAAATAAAACCAGAATTTTCATGCGTGGAAATGTATGTTTTTTAGAATAAATAAATAAAATCGTCCGGTCACTCAATTAGTCACTTTTAACTACAATAAAAACAGTTGCCAAAAATAACCTTTAAAAATCTGTCTTTGAACTACGAACTGGAACAGCTATATAATTTATATTTAACAAAGAACGTTTGGAAAAATACAAAAAATGGGGGAGAAATAAGATTTCATACTGATCCCAAAGACATATCCTCTTACCTATTAGCCTTCGACTCATGATGCTCAAAATCTTCAACAACTCCTTTTAAATAGTGTAATGCTCAATCTAAACTGCGCAAAAATCAATAGGGATGTTTCTAATTTATTCTTATTGTATTAGTTTTAATTAAATTAACGTATATATTCTTGTTAGTTGGATGAAATAAAATAGAAAATGCAAACCAAAAACAAACAAATGTTAATCCTCAGTTTTAATAACGGATTTACTTAAGAGTAGTAAACATGAAGATTACTCATTTTATAAAGAGCATCTTTTCTCGTCTTTTCTACATATTAATCCATTTGTATTCTCTTTAACCATGAAAAGACATAATCTTGAACCAGAAGATCGCAATATTATTGCGCGAAGGAGTCATCGAGGTCACCGGCAATTGGATATCGCAGAGGCAGTTGGTGCTTCTCAGAGCGTCGTCTCCCGGGCTTTAGCCCGATTCCGAGAGACTGGAAGTGCCAATAGGAGGCCTGGCATTACGACGCGAAGGGAGGACAGAAATATTGTCATTGCTGCAAGGCCGATTGGCCTCGCATCGTTTGACCTTTTGAGAGGATCTGCAGCAACAGCCTGCCACTAGCAACTCAGGAGACTATGGTGCAGCAAGCACCTAGAAGAGAGCACCAATTGGAATTCTATTATGTTTACCGATGAGTCGCGTATCTGTCTGTGAGTTTCAGTTTCTTTTGCTATCACTATACAGACTGTACTGTCTTGACCCGCAAAAATAAACCTACCTTGTACAGGCCTTATACGGCCGATTTGGTCCTAATAAGTAAAACTGTGGTAAACGTGTGTGTGTTTCCTTTGTCCTCTTTTAAAATAACGTTGTTATTACTCAATTAATTAAGGTTTTAAAGTTGTTATTACTTTTAACCTTCATATAAATAGACCCTTCATAGATAGGATATTTCAATTTTTTGACATTTATGTTAATCGAGTTTGGTTTAATTATTTCAGCACATTTATATTTCTATTTGTTTTACTACACTCAACTGGTGAACTAAGGGATAGTAGTTTCGTTGTATCTAGTGCTGTTATTGTGAAAAAGTTTAAGCCTTTAATTAATAAATTGTTTTCTTCTTTATTTAGGATCATGTTTGTTAAGTTTATCACCCGTGGGTAAAATTTAATTGGAGTTGATGTGAGTTTTTTACGTATAATGTACTTGATGCTTTTAATCTTTTTATCCATGGTATTTTTTTTGACAATGATAAATTTAACTTTTGACGGCGAATTGTAATCTAATTTATCCTCATGTAGTAGAAACAATAGCTTAATGTGAACAAGATATTGGTAAAATCATTTTATACCTACCTACTTTCACAATAAAATTTATGTAATTCATTATTTGATATGGTTTTATGGCATTTACATTGTACGAGAGTTGCTCTTATTATTTAATTTAGAAAGAATAATTATTCAGAAATCGTGAGGTGCGGTCTGGTGTGATGTAAGTTTCAGAAAAAATTTACTTTATCGTGCCAACGTTTCGATCTTTATTGAGATCATCAATAACTTAACAGAAGACTTGAACATCTACTAAGAGTCGTAGGACCTAAATCCGTCTAGACCTTGAAAATTAATCTAACCTTATACACGACATTACTGCGACCACTTTTGGCGTACGGGGTTGAATTTTGGGGTTCTTTCAATTCAAAGTCCTCAGACAAATCGTCAAAGCTCCTTACTACGTCACTAACTGCACTATCCCAAACTTACTTCTCGACGCACCCTAACCCTTCTGCTCGAGGCCACTCATACATGCCCATCCCAAGAACCCGCCACGTCGCCTTTATTAAAATGTAATAACTCTCAACACGACACGTAAGAATGGCACGCAGAAACCAAACACTTTGAGCCCTGAAGATGATCTCAATAAAGATCGAAACGTTGGCACGATAAAGAAAATATTTTTCTGAAACTTACATCACACCAGACCGCACCTCACGATTTCTGAATAATTATCGATTAACGGTCACTAATCACCACACATTTAGTAAGAATGTTTGTTGGGGTTAGGTTTAATTTCAAACATTGAGAATTGAACCATATTGATTTGTTGATTTTCGAACATGAAAGTCGTAATTTACAATAATGTTTTAAAGCTTTAAATTGGAAAGCTTTTCTAAGGTCCAACAATTCGGCAGACGGCCAACGGCTATTTTCTTTAACGCTTTTAACCAAGAAGATATTTTTTGTTTTGTTGTAAAATATTTCTATGCTTCTTTTCAACTGTATATATTTAACCATAATAGAATTCATTCGTTCATCTGTTTATTCATATTTATCAATCAATACAGCCGAAACAGAAAATAATGTATCAACAGTTTATTGGTTTAACAATTACCGTTAATTTTTTTGTTTTGTGGTTAATTTTTCAATTATTTATGCAGAAATTAGTCTGGTATAATGGTATGGTTGATGATGTTTTGAATTTAGTTCATTCCTTTAGCCGTTTTGCTGTGACTTTATTGTTTTGTTTCTTGAAACGATTTAATGACAGATGTCCTGCCCAAAATTCAGTTCAGCATTATTTAGCTATGAATACTCTTTCTTTTTTTTATAGATATTACAATAATACAAGTCTTTCTTTTAAACATTTGCAATGAAAGAAGGATGACAGTAATCGACGGGGTAAAGGTTATAAAAGTTGAGGAATTGACACACTTTTTAGCCTCTTCTCCATGAAGGCCCCTTATGTTATGTTATTCAAGCTGTCTGTTACTCGTCATAAAAATTCAATTGACGAGCAATTTATTTCTTCAAAAAGAATCTACTTTCTTACCATCATTTGTCTGAAGGATTTTTTATCTTTTCCTTAACACTAGGACTTCGCGTTGTCTTGGCACGTTTTTTCTAATTCTTAGGATTAAACCCAATCTTAAAAACGCTGGTGCCTGCTTGACAGTAGGTTAATTAAGGCATGTGTGGTGATATAATTAATACATGAGCTGTTCAAGCCTGTTCCCCAGCTGGTATTCAACCTCCCTTCTGCTATATTACATAAACCCAACGTTCCCACTAAATCTCCTCTAACTGCCTCGCAATATTCCCCTTGCCCAGGAGTACCCCTGGCTCAATTTCACCATTAAATTAGTGCATGGGTGCTACGAGAGAGAGCGGCTCTTTTAAATTTCCGCCAACGCGGCGCCGAGTGGTTTATTATTAAAGTGAGAATCATTTCGAGCTATCAACTAATTACATCAGATTCGTTCTATGCGACCACCTTGGGAAAGGACGCTCTGTCTAATTAAATAGTAATACATATACAGCCCGATAGTCATTAATTTTTACAAATATATATATATAATCACTAGATATACTTCCATACACTTCCTTGGACCAGGAAATATTGATTGCTCGGGTAAATTTAAGGTATCCCATCTATTGCTTTCTCCAGTCACTGTTTGTTATAGAATTTTTGTACTTGTGAATAGATCACACCTGTGGTTGTGCGGCACGAATTTTTCACACTCTAATGTAATAGATATGTCTCACAGATACCTGTGTATTTTTTATACGGTCAAAAACGCACCCTCATTTACGTAATCACTCACACCAATAAATTCATTCATAAAAAAAGAAAAACTTTCAAAAAGTAGTACTGTTAAAAGAAAAGTGTAGGCTCTATAGAATCATAACTAAACAATTTTTCTGGGTCTATAGTGCTGTATACACAAAACCCCCAAGCGAATAAGCTCAATAAAGGATAATAACTAATAATTTGAGTTATTATCCTTTATTGAGTTTTTTCGCTGCTTGAGTTACTGCCTGGTCTGCCAAATTAGAATCTAAAATTTTGTCACGTTTTATCATGAAATATAATAACTACCCTTCTTTCGTAGGTCTGTGGTACTGCGTACTCAAAGCACTCACGCTAATTAATACATTCCCTGAATAAAGGTTAGCCCTGTAATAGAATATGTGTTGCACCAGACAATGATAAATTTATCCTTAGGAAATATTCCACAAATTCTAATTTTTCTACATAAATTTAATGTTCATCTCCAGCAATATATGAGATGGACATTTACTAAATTATTGCATATTCTGACACGTCAAAATCTAAAATGTTATTAACAAATATTTCAATTTTGTCACGTTTCAAAATAAATTAGTTATTTATTATTCGGAGATCGTGAAATGCGGTCTGGAGTGACGTAGGTTTTAGAAAAAACATTTTATTTATCCTGCCAACGTTTCGATCTTTATTGAGATCATCTTCAGGGCTCAAAGTGTTTGTTTTCTGCGTAATTGTGCCATTATTGTGTGTCATGGTACTCTCAACACGGCCTACAAGAATGGCACAATTACGCAGAAAACAAACACTTTGAGCCCTGAAGATGATCTCAATAAAGATAGAAACGTTGGCACGATAAAGAAAATGTTTTTCTAAAATCTACTTCACACCAGACCGCACCTCACGATCTCCGAATAATCACTGACTAACGGTCACTAATCAGTTACTGGAAAGACGTTAAAGAGTCGATGGCCTAATTATTAACCTTGGTTGTCATAATATTGCAAAGCAACATAAAGTGCATTTCCGAAATACAAAAAGTTTTCACGATTTTTTAATTCGTTCTTGCTAAAACGTCCGACGAGGGGACTGATTTTAATATAAAACGTATTTGTCTGCATTATGCAACAAATAAATCTAATTAATCTAACCCTTTATGTTATTAATTAATAATTAAATTTCCTTTATTTCATCCATTTTAATCTGTAACCCTTTTACCTTAAACTCTTGGTTTTAATTTATAGGAACAAGGAGCTAGGATGAAGGAATCAGGTGTCAGCCGTTGTGCGAGTGAAGGCTTTTCCCCTCCTATTCGTGAGTTTAGCGAATAACGCTTTATATTATCAATGGATAGGGCGTGTTTTCATCTCCTGGCGCGATGTTTTGAATTTCAAGTCATACTGATATTAGCAAGCTGACCGAAAGAATAACAGTGCATGACAAAATCACGAACTGGAACAAATTCAGTCTTCATTTGCTCATTAATAAAAGCTATTATTTCTCAATTCACTTGAAGAAACAGACTGAGAATACAGGGTACAAGTTTCAATTTCACTTGCATTAGAATAGTCAGGTTTGTATATTAAATGGAAATTGGTATAATCCAATAAACGTGGGTTTAAGTGACAATTCATTCCGTTGGATCCCATTCGATCAGCGACTATTTCATAAGTCAATTAATAACATGCAATTGGATATAAATTTTTCAAAGTATAAATTTCGAAAAACATAATATAAATATGGAATTTATAATGATTTACTTATATCTATTTGGTTTAATGAAGAACTAATTTAATACATTTATAAAAATATGTCAGATCACGGTAAACTATAATATTTCTTGAAGAATCTAAGCAAAAATGCTTTTGAGCATTTGAAGTAATACAATTTTTTTTTTGAAATATTTTGTTTAAGTTCTCATCTTGGATCAAAATTTGGAACCCAAGACCAACACTTCCGCAACACTCACAAGTCTTGCGTATTTAGTATCCCTTGTGTGTGGTGGTAGGGACCGTTTTTCGGACCAAACTATTTTTTAAATATTACTTTTTATTAAACTACAACATTCTTGGCAGAGAATGAAACTGATCCCATGAAAGTTTAGTTTTAGAAGTGCTTCACTTAATTTTTTGAAATCTTTGAAACAAATGGTCTATTTTGCCTAGATAAAATTTCAACCCTTTCGCTATTTGAAAACTCTCTTCGTTTATGTATAATTTGTGTCTGAAGCTACTGTGCAAACCAACCCATCTTATATCAATACACTACTGCAAGAAGAAACGGTATGAATGGTTCTTATGGCCTAAATTGGAGGTCAAACGAAAAAGAAATTCGCTTCTCATGAAAATGTGTTTTTTTTTTAATTATTTGAACACTTTTCTCAACACCTCTTCACCAGATTGAAACAATTCGTTTATTTACAGAACAATTACAAGTAAATCATTACTCTTCATAATTAATTATAGACACATACATTAATGTAGAAACACATGTTTTTTTAAAAATCGGCGTAGCATTTTGTCATAACTTTAAGTTGTTGCCAAAATGTTACGATTCGCTATTGTTGTAAACCGCTTGCTTCTGATTCATACCTCACTAAGCAAAATAATACACGAAACTAATGATTGTAATGCACTCAATAGTTGCTGGTAATGATAGCCCTACTTTTCTGACGGTCTTTACCCAACAAAAATACCTTAATATATTGGTGAAACAAAAACGCATAGACTGCGGAAAATACGCATAACAAATTTATTATACATCTAGTAGGAGTTGCAGTCAATCTAGAAATAAGAAAACTTACACTTTCTTCGGTAGAACGTTTGCTACCCCTCATAGATTGAAGAAACAGTTGAGAAAATCAAATAATTTCTATATTGAAGTATTGTGAAATCACACCTAACCAGGTGAATCTGTTATAGATATAAGAAATTAATTTAATTAAAACACTAACACCGAATTGAACAGTGTGATATTGTTCTCTGATGCCAGAGATCGCGACAATTTTCTTTCTATGAAAATTTTAATTTAGTGGAATTATATTTTGAACTCGTATCCTTAGATAATTAAAAGCAAATCCCGGTTTATCTTTAATCAGTGTTCACTCGCTTTCACTTTCAAAACGCCATCGTTTTTTACATGCATACAGCTTTTAAATGTAGTTTTTTCTAGTTAGAAGTAAAAAAAATTTGGAATGCAGCAAACATCCATAGAAGGCATTATATCTATGAAGTTTAATTGTATTAATTATAATGCGAATGTAAAACAATTTCACTCCCAACTTTGCTCGTTTAACACTTTCAATGTTGCTTGAGTTTCAGACTGATGATGTAACAGTAAATTTGAGATTGCGGTAATTTAATCTTCATCAGAGACAAATCTGTTTAATGTACCTCGAAAGAATTCCATGTCAGCGATTATACGACAAGGAGTGAACTATTTCGATGATCTTTAAAACCACTTACCATGGAAATTGCCTATATCAATTTCTAATTAGGCTGTTTCTATTTGACATTTAGGTTATTATGTATTATGCCATGAATACAACAGAATGGTTTGAGGGAAAGAAAACGAGGGGTCACGTTTGACTTGATTCGACTTGGAGGAGGTATTTTGTAGTTGGCGGGCGGGGTCTGGGAATCGTTGAAGGGCCTGAACGTTGAAGGGATTTGTCAACGTCGGTGACTCTTCTGATTCTTCGACCGGGACTCCACAAAACGTACCGGTTTACGATTCTGAACCAACTTCAGCGGCCTATTTTCTTTAATAGACTTACAGTCGAAACAATACGCCTGAGGAAAAATCCTTGGTACCTGGGAATCCCAGGGTTTTCATAGGTGGATCAACAATTTTCAAAAATACCTAGGTTTCTTTGGTACTAATTAATATTAAAAAACGTCAAAAAAGAAACAATCTTTACTTCATTTTGAAGATACATATTATGTAAAATAAAATAAATGAAAATTAGCTAAACAAACAATAAATTAAAAACTGGTACCTGTGCAAATTTTTGCGTGCCAGAGACGCTCACAAAGTCTTCCTAGTTTCAAAAAGAGAACAGGAAACTTCAAAAAATGAGAGATCCAACAAATGACAGAACGTCTTCTTTCTAATAGAAATTACACAATCATGAAATCGTCCTTTCAAAACGGAGTTAAGGTAGATACGTTACGCACCTAGGTTTGAACTAGGTCTTTGTACGTGTTAAATTCCAGAAACTGTCACGTTCACGAAGAAGGGATAAGATTCCACCTGCCGATTCCTAAGGTGATTCCACAGTTGATTTGCATCGCATTCTTGCCTTCCCTGGTCCACGTTCCTCTTTCCATATGTTTCCTGGATATTTTACAGCTCGGTACCATTATAGGTCTCTGTCGTAATATAACGTGCTGCAAGAGATGTAATTACCATGTTTTATTTAGAGCAAAGTGAGTCGAAGACGATGACGGCTCGAAGAGTACATTATGATGACAAAACATACCAAATATGCAAATTTGTTACGTTTCTAACGCCTTGCAAACAAAATATATTTATTTAAAAAATAAAATAACCAGAACGTAAGAATAATTATCTAGTAAACGCAAAGAACAAAATACGTACAATATTTTTATAAGACAAAGCCCATATTTCCCTATTGGTTTTAACTATGTCCAATTTTAATAAATGACACGAAAATTGTCAAAATTATAGACATAAATTTATTAAAAATTGTAATCCCCAGGAAATAAAAACGTGAGAATAAATCCGAGACGTTTTTCTCGCCATCAGATTATACTCGAACGTGTTTTTGTGAAGTCGTAGTAGAGTGAATTAATCAGATTTGGACAATATTCAAGAGTTTAATTCTGAAACAAAACACCCGGTTTGACAAAAGGCTGGATCTCAGTTTGGAGTCATTCGGTTGATTCTTTTGACAAGAGCTTTTTAATCTTAATTGACAGCTCTTCGGGCTAAGTGACTTGCTCGACAATTCTTTCGCTCTCTCAAGCAATTTTCTAATTTCCAAGAGGTTCAAGTCTTCTGAGTGTAATTCTAATTTAATTTAACATTATAAGTGCGTTATGGCTTGAGAAAAATGAGGAATATTTTTCTATCTTTCAAAACGCATGCTTGTACATTAATGACTAAATTAATGACTAAAAAAAGTATAACTTTTATTCGTTTTTCTTCTTCTTTTATTTTGTACTTATTATTTAGGTCGGAAATCAAATATAAACGAGATTTTGTTGAAAAATCCCATCAGATCCATGGGACCGGAAGTTTCTTAGGTTATTTTGACTCTGGGGCTCGGGCCTCCTCAAAACGTTACATAATCTCAATAAAACATATGCGGTAATTATCATAAAAATATCTGTATCAAATTTGATAAAACAGATACACACTAGTTAAAAAATGAAGAATTAAACCACTGACATCACAAACGCCGAAATGACGGAAAAACTTGAATTGAAACCGTGTCAATATAATGGTAGAAGGAGGTAGCGAAAAGAAATGTTAAAACCATTTATTGTAATAATCTCCGGTGTATAAATAGAATCGTTAAAAGAAACAAATCTATTGGAAAATCTATTGTTTTAGAATCTCTTGTGAAACTGGGATTAGAAACTTTTCAGCGTTTATTCGAGAAACTTTCAACAAGCCCGGAATTGAAATGTGGATGTCGACGCTTTCGGATTACCTTGGAGACGATTGTCTCGGCTGTTTTCATTCTCCAGAAACCCGCAGATCCCCCCTCCATTATTCGGTACAGTAGGGGCTTAATCTTTCAAATATTCCGAGTTTTCCTGTTAGGTAAAATGTGTTGTTACTTTATTTAAAAAACTAGAATATTACTTGTTTTAATTTCTACTATTCTGCCGGACATTTCTTTCACTCTGTTCATCTCGATCGGTGAACTAATATAATGAAATTACAATGACATATGTTTATAATTTATTAATAATAGTGGCAAAGCTGACAAAAATGCATTTATATTTTAGAATTTCTCTATTTCTCTTGTAGTAATAAATACTTGTATATTCCTTTACGGTAGTTTTGGAAGTTTTAAAATTAAAGTAACACTATTGCGATTTAAATCCACTCTTGTTCAAACCAAATTCACCCTTTAGTCACTCTTTATTAAAATAAAATCCACCTTTCAATCAAATTCAGCCTTTAATAAATTAAATTAACCATATTGCAAATCAAATTCACCCTTTTGCAAATTAATATCACCTTATTCCATATAAAAGTCACCCTTTTGCAAATCAAATTCAATCTTTTGATATTTAAATTCATATTTTTTAAAATCAAATCTACCCGTTTTATAATTATATTCACTCATTTGCAAATAATTCACCTATTTAATAATTTTATTAATCCTTTTGCAAATCAAATTTGTTTTTTTACCAATTAAATTCGCCTTTTTGAAAAATAACTCAACTTTTCCATGAATTAAATCCACTTCTACAAAACAACTTGACCCTTTGGCAAATAAAATTCACTCTTACAAAACAGGATCACATTTTTGTAAATCAAATGCATTCTTTTGAAAATCAAATTCACCCTTTTAATAATTTTATTATTCCTTTTGCAAATCAAAATACCTCTGTTACTCTGTTGGATGTAAACCATGAAAATTAAAATAACTACTTAAATAAATATATACAAACATAAATAATAATTAAATAAATACATAGAGAGAGATCAAAAGACATGTAATACATTTTTTAAATTAAATTCTTCTTTTTGAAAACCAATTTCACTATTTTACAAATTCGACTTTTGCATATTGAATTCTTTTACAAATAAAATTCACCATTTTTCCGAATCAAATTCGCCTGTTTTCAAATTAAAATTGGTACATTTGCAAATAATTTCATACTATACCAAAACAAATTCACGTTTCACAAATAGAATTAACTTTTTTGAAATAGAGATCCATTTTTTGCAAATAAAATTCACCTTTTTAATAAATAAGTTAACTCTTCAGCGAATTAAATTAACTTTAATAAATCAAACTCTCCCCTTTACAAATTAAGGTCACTTTTTAAAAATTAAATTCATTCTTCTTTATTAGTTTCAATTAATTTGCAATTCAACCTTTTCGAATTCATATTTACATTTTGTAATTCGTGTTCACGTGGCCATACTCTAATTCATTTTTTAAAAAATGATAGTCACCGTTTTATAAATAAAATTCACTCATTTGCAAATCAAAGTCATTAATAAATTTAACCATTTTGCAAATCAAATTCCATTTTTTATCAATAAATTTTATTTTAAGAGAATTAAATTAATTTTTACGAATAAAATTCACCATTTTGTAAATTAATTATTTAATTATTAATTATCTAATGTAATTGACTTTTTTTAATCAACTTCAACCTTTTGCGAATAAATTTTACTATTTCTCAAATCCAGTTCATTCTTTAGCAAGTCAAATTCATCCTTTTTAAATTTAACCTTAAATTTACATTTCTAGCTACGACTTGATTATTGTTCTACAAAATTTAAAAAAACGGTTCTATTCAATGTGAAAAATGGGTTATATTATACCGATAAGAGTTTTTTTTTTAAATTTTCAGGGGAAGTGACCTTTTCTCTGCTGGCCAATTTACGCCATAAAAACATTCAATTCTGAATACCATTTATTTACAGGATTATTCAAAATATCCTGCACATATTTCAAATAAGTTATTCGTAGAAGAGGTGAATCATCGTAGACCAGATCATCACTGGATCTTTACGGATGGGTCGGTAATGAACGGAAAAGTAGGTTGTGCCATTTATGATCCAGTAAATAAATTTTATAGAAAATTCTCGCTTCCTCCAACATTGTCTATTTTCTCGGCAGAAATGTATGCGCTTTTAAAAGCTTTAGATTATATAGATTCGTTAGTAGAATCAAAATTCTCTGTTTTCACAGACAGTAGAAGCACAGTGACACAGATAGAAAAGTTTTCCCCAAAGGCTAACTGCGATTACTTAGTTTCAGAAACAATTAGTAAAGCATATAACTTGGAGGTCAAAAATAAGTTAGTAACCATAAGTTGGTGTCGAGGCCATTGTGGAGTGGTCTTCAACGAAACGGTGGACAAGTTGGCAAAAGAGGCGACTACAAATGGAGAGGTCCAAAACATCTAGATTCCTAGCAGCGACATAAAACGAGTACTTTCGGAAAAATGGACAAATGAATGGAAACGTTGGTATAAAAATGATAGCGCTGGTTTCTTTTTTAAAACGTTGGTCCCAGAACCCCGACTCAACCCCTGGGTAGCTACAATGAAAGGAAGTAAGGCATTTTTCTCAACAATAATGAGAATACGGCCCAATCATAGCATGTGTGGGGCGTACCTAAAGAGAATTGGTTTAAGACCCTCCCCTAATTGTGAGACGTGTGATGAGCCGGAAACAATGCAACATATTGTATTGCATTGCCCGGAACATGAAAGTGCGAGAAATATGATGCTAAATCGTATATATAGATGTACGGAAGTAGAAAAGCCATTCAATTTTAATTCCTTAATAGCATCAGAAAAAGAAATAGTTTTTAAAATATTGTATAAATTTTTAAAAGAAGCGAGTGTTGAAGCATAAAACAAAGGAATCCTCATAGTAATTAGTAATTCTATAGTAAAAAATTGGCTTATGCAAATAAAGGCAAGGCCATTTAAAAAAAAAAAATTCAAACTTCTATTGCACTTGCAGTGGATAGTTGATAGTAAAGGTTTGTATTAGAAAAATAGTTATTGAGAAAGAACTTAGTTTTTTGTTTAAAATTGAGTTAAATTTGGTTTTATGTTAATTTTGCTATCAACTTGTAAGTTTTCATTGATTGACCAATTAATATTTCTTTAAGTTTTGATAAAAAAATATGATGAAATAAGAGAATGAACTCAAATGATCAGTCAGTACCTCACATTGAGTTATTCACACACCTGGATTTTATATTTTAAAATCATTTGTGGTTTCCATCATGTAATTTATCCGTGCATGGATTACAAACAGAAAGATACAACAATAAACTAATATCAGTTTTACTAGTTAACACAACACAAGGGATAGGATTTATGTCCAATTCTATGTGAGTGAACCAAGTTTTTAATTTAGCCGCCCTGATCAACAAGACGTTCAGTTAATCACGTTTTATAGATGGGTGAAAATATGCAAAATCAATCGTTCCATAATGCTGGAAAGCCGGGTCACCTTGCCTCTAGTTCCCGCCCCATTACTCTTCTAAGTGGGTTGGTAAGCTATCGGAAAAAATCGTCAATAAGCGCTTCGTTGAACATCTAGAGCGCATAGACCTCCAAACACGTGGTTGAAAATTCGAGAAAAACACAATCACTGGAAGAAGACTTTAAAATAATGCTTTTCCAACAACCTAGGAGTTGTTTTATTATCTGTCAGGTATAGTAAATCACAATCCAATTTTTATTATCTAAACAGATTTTATTGGCGTTATGTACGTTTGGAAATGTTGAAAAAGCATATTTGTCTAAGCAGTAATCTATGAAAACAGGTTATTTTTTATTGCTTCTCGGGACTTAATATTGACGGAATGAGACATTAAAGTAGGTGGTGTCTTCTAAATGTGAAGGAACGCGTTGATCGAAACTGATAACTGCAGGTCGTCTGTCTATTCGCAATGACTTACGTTTCTAGTCTTTACCGCCTTTAGTTAAGTTCAGTAAAAGGTCGATTAAAGTTGAACAAGAAAAATAATATGTTCTTCCAGGAAGAATAAACAAGACGAAGTAAATAACGATGCATAGTCGTTCTTAATAGCAGCAAAGAGATGGGTTGTGAACCATGAAAATTAAAATAACTACTTAAATAAATAAATAAATGAATATATATATATGTATATATACATAAATAATAATTAAATAAATACACAGAGAGCGATCAAAAGACATGTAATAATTTTTTTAAATTAAATTCTTCTTTAATTGCAAATCAATTTCACTATTTTACAAATTCAACTTTTGCAAGTTGAATTCTTTTACAAATATAATTCACCATTTTTCCGAATCAAATTCGTCTGTTTTCAAATTAAAATTCGTACATTCGCAAATAATTTCATACTATACCATATCAAATTCACGTTTCACAAATAGAATTAACTTTCTTGAAATATAAATCCACTTTTTGCAAATNGATCTAACTTTTTCATTTCAACCAATACCTTACATAAAGATTAAATAATAAATTACATTTCACTACCTCAAACTATCCGATATTCCTCCTGGTATTTGTTGACAAGCCTTTCCATTCGCGGAAATAAATTACATTCAGATTATCCCCGAGTAATAGATATACCTCGAAGTTAATTGGTGATAAGCAACTCCATTTAGATTAATAAATTACATTCAAACTACCTCAGAGTATTTGATACTACTCAGAACAATAATCTTAATATAGGTATTATAGAGGATAATATGAAAAAAGTATTGTAATGTGGTAGTGATCCCATTCCGCGATACACCATGACGCAAAAAAATCCTTCTTTCTGTGTTGTTTCAATTCAAATGGGGAACCTGTGGAAGGTAAACGACAACAATAATCATTTTCATCACGTATAAAAAGCAGAACGAATCAATGGATTCATATCTCTAGGAAAAATGAAAAACACAAGAAGGAGACCGAATATGCTTCGCTTTGTATTTAAGCCGATCGGAAAAATGTCGGGCGAGGTAGATCCGGCTTTCCGCGGAGACTGAAGAATGGAAGCGAATAAAGATTTACGCATTTGATTCGCATCACGTGTGAAGAACACCGAGAATGAATTCCCTATCCAACCAATTCCCACATTATAAAGCAATATGGCAACTCTGAAGTTATTTTATGAGGCCCATATTTCATTGAGATGGTACTCGACTTTTAGAAATACTCGGAGGCCCATCATTATGCTATGTAGCGAATGTGTGCTGAGGATAAGAGAAGACGACGGTCACAATCCTCGTACACCTTTATTATACACCAAACGCCATCATGAATGCGCACTTACTTGTAAATGTCCCCTCTCGCTTCCATCACGACCCACATTCAACTCCGCTCGCCGCATCGACGGTATAATTTCATGAAAAGTACCTAAGCAAACTTTTATTTTCATTCTAACATTTACATAGCGGGAGTTGGTGAACGTCGTAAACAAATCTACCGGCCCGAAACTTAAACCGTTTGTCACTTTTTTCTTATTCTTATTTGTTACATATTCTGATCTCACACCACGACTTTCGCGCTCTTGGAAAAAAATGATAAAAAGTTTTAGTTTCACGGCTGATATTTAGTTAGAATATGTATCGTCCCATTCCTTTACTTGCAAACTCTATCCTCGTCGTTAACATAATAATTGTGGACTAGAAAATAAAATTTATATATAATACTGGCTGGCCTCAAATCATGTGTCAAAAATTCAAGATCTTATAAGAAATTGAACGCTGAGTAAAAAAGGTCCTATAAACCTGGCTCCGGATATCCTAGTAAGTGAACCGCTACTACTGCCATAAAAAAAACTCGAAACAACATTCATAGTGCATTTATTTCAGCGTCGAATGAGTCTCTAACCAGTCTGATTAGGTGAGAATTATAATTTGCGAGATTTTTCAAAGTTAGGAAGGGTGGGGCATAAGAGTCACCGTTTCTGATATTTTTATCGATAAATTCAAAAGATGCACCCCTTCTAAAAAATATTCCGAAAAAAACTTTATCGGTGATGGAACTATTCGTCAAATGAGACCAACCCCAGTTCAATTGATGAAAAATTATAATTTTGACAAATTTTATTTTTTTATTTTTTTACAATGGATACCAGGAACTGGAGGAGACTGGAGGAGTTCTCTCCTGAGCACTGCAGCTGTACAGCTTATTGTACTTTATCAATGGGTTCCATTTTTGGGGGGATCGCAACACAAGTGTGAATTTGAGCCCCCGGTGTGCCGGTGTTCTTCCATCGAAGAAACTCATTTTTGAAGGGGGTTGGACCAAATTCAGGGTCGCTGAGATCTGATCCCGCTCCTTCTATTGATGAATGCCGTGTCAATTTCTTTCAATTGAGGCCACCGGTCCCCTTAGGCGTCAGAAAAAGTCCAGAGGCGACGGTGGGGATCGAACCCACGACCGCGGGATCTACTAGTCAAGATCTTGACGCCTTAACCACTTGGCTACCCCCCCCCCCGGTAAATTTATTACTTTTACACAAATTGAAATACTCTGTTTTCTAATGGGTATCCAACATTGAGTGAATTATTGTACGTTAAATCTGAAGAGGTTACTTTACAATTTTTCAAATTGTACGAAGTTTTTAATGAATATTACTTTCATACTTCACTTTATTCTTTTAAAAAAACCATTACAAAAGTTTGTCAATAATAAAATTAATTGTTAATCACTGTTCAATGTACCCCTGTCTTTGCACCTTTTACGTGAAGTCCAAACTACGCTCATTTTCGCTAATTTGTCGGAAAATTCCAGCACGACAAAGTTTTGTTTCGGAACATTTTTTAGAAAGGGGTGCATCGTTTGAGTTTATCTACAAAAATGTCAGAAACGGTGAATTTTTTTGCCCCTCACTCTTCCAACTTTGAAAAATTAAGTTCTAATTCTCAACCAATCAGGCTGGTTTTAGTCTCATTCGACCCTGAAATATACGCACTATGAATGTTGTTTCAAGTTGCTTTATGGTAGGTAGTAGCAGCGGTTGACTTATTTCAGAAATAAGGTCAGATTTTTTTTACCATAGCCCTGTACTGGAGGATTTCCAGACTCAGGAACTTTGTTACTCAGCGTTCAATTTCATATAAGATCTTAAATTTTAGGCCCATGATTTCCACCCTGTGTACTGCTTCTTGGATTATCACCTCATCAGAAAAAACCGTTACTTTTAAGCCAAGTTCAAGTTTTTCCTGTAAAAAAGGTACGCTTTTTGTAGATGCATTGTGCGGAGTAAAATATCGTTTGCGTGAGGAGGAGGTAAAGCACGCCGAGGACGTGTATCATCTTCCAATCGTGTGTCCGCTGGGAGCCCGAAAACCTCTTTTCCGACCCGGTTCCATGGTAAAAACATTAAAATTTTTTCCTATTCTCTCAACGCGAAAAACACTTTTAGAATATGCTTTAGTTAAACAATTTGTTAACCCTGTATATGTATTTGACACATCATGTACATAAAGATGTAGTGATTTATTTAACTTTATTCTATAAAGAATTGAATTTATTGAGTGACATTAATAAATCATCTCACATAAGTTCAAAAATATATTTAAAAATGGAAAATTACAATAATATTTTCCCGGATCGAGGTATTTGGGGTAATTTCTTCCATTCACGCTAATAAATTACATTCATCCTAACTTAAAGTAAATGATATTTCTCGGGATATGTGGGGGTAATTTCTTTCATTGACGATAATAAATTACAAGCAAATACCACAATTATTCATACTACCTGAAATTACGCGATATTCCTTAGAGTAATTGGGGATAAGTCACTCCATTCACGCTAATAAATCACATAAATACTATTTCAACGGGTTCGATATTCCTCGAGGTATTTGGGGTAATTTCTTCCATTAACGCTAATACATTACATTCACACTACTCCAGAATACTCATTTTCCTAGAGTAATTAGGAGAGAGTCCTTCCATTCACGCTAATGAAGTATATGCTTATTACCTCACTATATTATCTTCATATACACACGATATTCGATATTCCTCTGTGTAATTGAGGATAAACCATTCTATTCGCAATAATAAATTACAATGACACAGTAGACATCGATCACACTTTCCCTGAGTATACTATATTTCTTTATGTAGTTAAGGGTAAGTCTTTCTTTCACGCTAATATTGTATTGTATTATTTATTAATGGGCCGACAAACTGCAAGTGGTCATCGCCGGCCCTCTGCGCTTTAAGCGAAAATTTTTCGTTTTTTCTTCCTTTAGCGCATTTTTTTCACTGACTCTCATATTTTGTCTCTTATTTGCTTATCTTGCTTTCCTCGCGAAGGTACCTCGGGTTGTAAAATACTTATTAAGAGAATAAGAAAAGCATAAACACATAACGCATAAAGATTTTCACTCTTCCCACCTACCCGGAAACAGGCCAGCGACCGGAGCATAGAGCAACCCCCGCAATGGCGAAGAGCCGGTAGACATCGCCCCCGTAAAAAATGCGGCGGCTCCCCAGCGTAAAATCCTGTCACTTCCCAAGAAAGACAAATCTGGTCACATTCACTCCCCCAGAGTACTCGATATGCCTCGGGGCGGGTTAAACTCGCCATTCGCGCTAATAAATTACTTTCACTCTCCAGACAGCACACTCTTACCCCAGAGTACTCGATATTCCTCGGGGTGGTAGATAATCCTCTCTTTCACGCTAATAATGTACATTCACAACAATACATAATACACAACACATAAAACGCAACAGATAAACACATATTATATACAATTAAAAACTACCTTATTAAGTATGGCCCTTTTCCTACTCGACCCTGCGTCCTCCGTGGACCAAGGACCAATTCCAGTCTTTATCTGCCGCAATTTGGTAGAAGACTGTGCCCAGCGATTTTCCCATTTTTCTTTTACATTATTTTTCATTAATCTTATCTCATCTGCTCAGCGGAGAGGATGATGTGGTCCGTTTGCCTCTTTAGCCGCTTTGTCTGCTTCTTCATGCCGGCTATCCCTATATGGCCGAGAATCCAGAACAGCACGACCTCCTTCCCATCACCTTTGATCACTTTTAATTGTTCCTATGATTTATTTATTAGTGGATCCACGGAGGCTTTTTTCCTGAGACCGCACTCAGCAAATCCGTGCATACTATACAGGAGGTTTTTTCTTGTTTTTGATGTATTACACTCGGTGCGAGGTATATGGCATTCAATTCCGCGTTGGGGGGGGGGTCCCTTCCTATACCTTCAACCTGCATTCATGCTAGTAAATACTTCTTAACACATATCTCATACATAAAGGCAAATGATGTACCCCCAATGACCCTGAAATCATTTTCAATGTTTTTAAACAGGTTTTAATAGTAATAAATGATAAAGCATAAAATAATTGAATCAAGGAAATGGTGCTTATTTTGATAATGTAATTCTTACAAGAAATTTTATGTTTATGAGTTTCACATGGAAAAAATAAATCCTAGAAAAGTAAAAACTTTGGTTTCTTGAAGTTTAAGGTTTTTCTGGTTTGAAAGTTTGTTTAAGAAGTAATCTGTGTAAAGGGAAGAAAACAGACATTGTAACATTCGGGATCTGTTGGAATTAGAGGAGTGTCGCTTAGCTGTCGGTGGAAAGAGAAATCATTTATCAATCAATGGCCTAATAAGGAGAAGCTATTAGGGGAGTTAACGGTTATCTAGGCTGTGTTGAACCATTTATCTTTCTTCCCGTCAACCACCGCCCAAAACCGTACACTCATATTTACACCTCCCTCTTTATCCTAATTAATCATACTCCATCACGCGGCAATGGTCGTTTTCAGAGGCTACTCATAATTGTAATCACATTATTAATGGTATTAATCTATCAGGCATTCAAACATATTTAGTACGCAGTGGTGGGAAATGGGTTTTTAAAAACAGATTTGTTTCCTGCAGCTAAAGCCTTCGGAAGTGTATAACCATGCTATACGTATAAAAAGTTTTTTTTTCTGATTTTTAAACAGCGCATCAATTACAGATTGTGCGTTAACCAAGGTGAACTTTCTTCAGTAGGTTTCGTACAAGATACGTTGTTTGTTTCATTTATCTCCTTATTGGTCAGAGTTATGCAAAAACCGCTTAATAAATTAGAAAATCCACATTTTCTCTCTTTACTTAATAAATAATGATTATTTGGAGATCATGAGATGCGGTCTGGTGTGACGTATGTTTTACAAAAACGTTTTCTTTATAGTGCCAACGTTTCGATCTTTATTGAGATCATCTTCAGAGCCTGGGATTTATAAATTTTGTTTAAATTTTACAAATACATGTAGGATGTGGGAAAAAAGTGAATTTATACAAAGAAATTTTAGATTCAATCAAAGTATTTGAACTCATTCAAAGTGTTTGTTGTCTGCGTAATTGGGCCATTCTTGCGTGTCGTGTTGAGAGTGCCAGTGGGATATTGCTGTTTTATGTTTAAATACGTTGGATTTCGAAGGGGTGGGGAAGGATAAGTAGGGATAGAAACATATTTTTATATGAGGACACTTAATCAATAGAGTTACCAACAACTACAACTCAACACTAACGCCATCCACTATTACTAATAATACTACATCAACTCTATCAAGTACAGACAAACCAATATACATATCCATCCCATTCATTCACGGCTTAGCTTATCACATAAATTAAACACAATTCTCTCTTCTGATAACTTTAAAATAGCCTTCAAAAACTATAAAACTATTCGCACGCTTTTTTCAAAATTAAAGATCCCACACCAGTAACAAATTAAGTCGGATGTAAGTTATAAAATGAATTGTTTAAATTATCCGGCAAATTACATCGGAATTACATCCCAATATCTGAATAATGGTATAAAACAACATATCTACTTTTGCAAACAACCCAAAAAAAATTCTACAGCACTGGCTACCCAACATTTTGAACACCAACACAATTTTGACTTCAACAATCCAAAAATATTACACACAGAACAAAACAAACATAAATGTAACTTTTTAGAAATGGTTTAGGTCAACAGAGATAAACAAATCATCAATTACAGAACGGACAAATGTAAACTCAGTCGCAGCTACGATAATACTGTTAATCAAATTCAATATCAATAACATTCATATCTCACACCAAACATATAATACAACATAAAAAACAATTATTACATTCTACACATCAAACATTTCTACACAGGTTAATTCTTCAACAATTTGTCCTTCCTTTTCCCTAATTACCCCGGTCTGTATAATCCTGAAATGTTAATCAGGCCGAACCATTACCAATTTTTCCCATTGTCGGCTCTTTTCACGTCCAAGCCAACTCCTCATAGAAAAATGTCTTTCTATCCCTAATTCCTTTCCCACCCATTTAAAATCCAACGTATATAAACAAAAAACATCAATATCTCTCTGGCAATCTCAACACGACACAGAATAATGACACATCTACACAGAAAACAAAAACTTTGAGTGAGTATAAATATTTTGATTGAGTCTAAAATTTCTATCATTGTATAAATTCTTTTTTTTACATACTACAAGTATTTGTATAATATAGTAAATAGTATTTGTATAATTTAAACAATATTTACAAACCCCAGGCCCTGAACATGATCTCAATAAAGATAAAAATGTTTGCACGATAAATAATTTTTTTTTCTAAACCTACGTCACACCAGAGCGCATCTCATGATATCCAAATAATCATTAATTATCTGTCACTAAACACCACAAATTTGTATGTATTTTTGTTTGCATAATAACTAATGTTTTTCTGATCATTTTTCATTTTAATTGTTTTTCACCATATTTCATTCAATCAATTCCTCCTGGTTTTAAGAAAAACAAGAAAACAAAGTTGACGTACTAAATTTATAACAGTAAATATTTAATTCGATTATTTATTTTTAATAAAATATGGCTGCGAGAAATTCATGGTGATGCTTGTTTTTTCCGCGTAAATGTAGCAATGCTTTAAGTAAAAATAAAGCTATTTAATCTAAAAAACTAAAATTATGTCTTAAATGTTCAGATGTATTGATAGATGGATTGTAGAAATCAGAGAAGTGTGTCTTTTGCAGGATTTAATATTGTCACATTATTCTTCATGCCTGCTGAAATAGCAATTTTGAGAATGTTCTGGAAACAATAAAACTAATCTTTCCCCCCCGTAATGGGATTTTTGCGAGTAATCTAGTAATTGATCGCAAATCTGATTTAATGTATCACAGAAAGAGGGTAATGGTTCGGTTCTTGAGATGGCCTGGGGTAGATGATTGGGTTGAGTGGACCCACAGGGCCTCTATACACGTTATCTTGGATCTTTGTCGGCCCTGGAAAGGGATGGGATTAGCATCCCTCGGCTGGGATGGGATCCCGCATTCCCACAACTGATTTTGTGGGAGCTTCCCAGGTGCCTCGCCTGGGCTCAAGCCCACTATCTCACGTCCTTGCAATAATTGCCCCTCATTCCACCCTCACCAATTTATGATTTCACCAATAAGTCGCCGAATTGGTATTGTCCGAACTCCTCCAATGAACAATGAAACCAAAATAGGGAAAAGGGGAAACCGTTCTCATTAAGCTGGACCGACGTGATAAACCATAAACGGGAGGCTAGCCCTTGTCTCTAGACGGGTCCTTAACAAAAAAATAAAATTATTTTTTAAGGTGTTATAGTTAATATTACGCAAATATAGGATTGTCGAAACATTACAAATTAAATGAAGCACAAATTTATTATGAATTACAAAGTCCATTTGCTGTGGAGTCATATAAAATTGAAAGAAAGATTCGAATGTCCAATTTTATGGTAGATTCCCTAGTTTGCAATGAACGTTCATCATAGAAGGTTCGTTACTTTACATACAACAGAACTAATATGTAAAAAATGGTTAAAGCCACGAGAAAATTGAAAAGGCAAGTAGGCAGGCAACTATGTTGAAGTGGATGGTGAAAACATTGCTACCAGCTACGGTTACCAACTTTAGTTAGGTATATGTTGGTAACATTGGTACCACCTCAGGCAACTATGCTTGGGTGGTTGCATATAACATTGCTGCTACTTTACGTAAGCAACCATGCTGAGGTGAAAGTATACTCGTCCTGTTATTCTAAAAAAGAAACTACATTCCAATTATTTACAAGCTGAACAGGCATGATGGTCCTTCAAGACCTTTTTCACACACCTCTGCCTTGAAATACTTTCCCTCTGAACTGAGGAATCATAACCTTCCTGATGGAAAGACAATGTTTGTAATTTGGTATGTAGCCAAAGAGTTCAAGGCTGATAGGTGTCCTCACTGAAATTGTGTTGGCTTATCTATCATCCCTAGTATACTCCTAATGTCGGACCGTGCTTCAATTCTCTCTCTCCATATCTCTGAACCTTTCACGGCTGACTACCTGTTCAGCCTGACTGTCCGAGTAGATTACTATTTTTTGGAATATCCAGCGTTTTGGTCTCCCAGGCATAGTTCTCAATGGCCACAGTTTAGTTCGACATGCGGAAGTACTGTGGACGATCACACTCAATTTTTCTTTGCTCCCGTAAAGCCAAGGTACGAACGTGTCTGATGAACTTGATCGCTCTCAGCAGAACATTCTTGGTCCACCAAATCAGATAGACAAAAAATAATTAGTTAATAGATATTTGTAATCTTATTCCATTTTATATAAGTACTCCTTCAAGAGAAATAGTCTGTGTACATTTGTATTTATTGGTTTTATGTAATATCAATTCAAAATATTCGGAAGAATCGTTCAGATTTATCACCAGTTTAAAAGAGAGTCCCAAGAAAGAAATCGCTTCTTTTAGAGAACTGAATCGGATTGAATATTGCGCTGAAAAATGGCACCGATTCTGTTAGGCCCTAAGTATTATTGAAGAATTTGAAGAGTGCGCCGGGATGATCGATCCTTAGAGTAATTTATTAAAAGCGAGCTCGTAATGCGGCAGGATGCGAAGCACGTAGACTCCACTCAACTACACAATACAATGATTTGGCTATTTGCTACACAGAACAGAGCCGTAGCATCAATCATACTCCAGCCAGCCAAACTCTGCTTAAACCACTCCATAAGTAATGTTTTCGTCCTGCGCATACCCCGCCCACCTAACGGCGAAAATTTTTATTTCCCCATGTAAACTAATTAGGGTCACTGCTGTTTTAAATTCATGCTAACCCATTCGGACAAAGGGCTATGAATAAAAATGAAATGTGCATAATTTAATGAGTTGTTCTTCTAAATGAACGGATGGCACCGATCGAAACAGAACACTGCGTCCCCAAGATGATTAATATAATTCAGACTGAAATGCAATCAACGCTTTATTTAAAAATACAAGATCCTATGATAAAAATGAAAAATTATTTTTAATTCGATAACTTGAGGAAAAAGGGGAAAAAAGTGTATTTTGCTTCAAACTTCAATTTATACAGGAATAAGTTTTATTCTTTTTTTATTCAACTGAGCTAGAGTTAAATGATTCAAGTTGTCAAGTTGGAGTTTGAGTGTGACAGGATTTGTCCATGTGCGAGATTTTAAATCAAAATAAAATAAAAATGTTCGATTACAATAA
Source organism: Cimex lectularius (assembly GCF_000648675.2). NCBI lineage: Eukaryota > Metazoa > Arthropoda > Insecta > Hemiptera > Cimicidae > Cimex > Cimex lectularius. The sequence goes on from NW_019392733.1 coordinate 2,524,652, forward strand.
CAACTTTTTTAAAAGTAAATTGAATACATTTCCAAGTAAAGAAAAATACAATAATTGATGATGAAGTCGATGAACCCATGCTGAACCGGCATAAGGTCATTTACTGGGTTTCTGCGCGTTGGCAGGTTTGTTGAAATACTCAAATGCGTTTCGGCATTGCGTCATCTTCAATGAATAGTTCTGATCAAATCATGTTGTTGTTTCTTTTATAGTTACTATCATTACTAACGTTCTTACTAGGATAATATTAAGGATAAAATTACCATTATTAAACTATTGTATGAGTAAAAGGGAAAATTTACTTGATTTGAGGGGTAGTTTTTTGGATGAACTGGGCTTTTCTTATTTGTTTTTTAACTCCACTTCCTCGGTGGATTTAAATTTTGATATAAATTTATTTTTTTAAAGCGACTGTTGTTTTAGCTCAAACGCTAAAAAATTCTTTTTTTATCATATTTTGAAGCGTTATTTAGTTGTTCAAAGAGATGCAAAATGTTGTCATTTTTCTGTACTATTTTCTCAAAATCTATTTTGTCTGTAACACCCAATCCATCTTATTTTTGGATTTCGCTTTATATACTACAAATTCCTAGCTTTGAAAAAAAATACTTACCCGTTACTCGGCAACAACCTAAAGTTTTCAACAATTTCAACTCTCATTTGTATAGAAAATAAATTTAATCCTTTTTAAAAAGATAGATTGTATTCACAGTAAGCGATACTTACTGTGAGTAGGAACTATCTTTTTTAAAAGGATTGAACACCGCACTCACTGCACCATTCATCATTTCTATGAATTAATTTATATCTCACCTCGTTTTATAAATCAATATTTCTAACTCTGTTTGTTTCCCTATTGTTAGTCTAGAAAACAAAAAAATAATCGTTGCAGTAAAACGAAGGTTTTGGAGAAAAATGGAACTTTACAAACACTTCAAAGTAGAATGCTTAACTAGCAACACTAAAAAAAAGCTTCCAAATCTCCGAATCTCCATAATAAATTTTATTCTGTGCACTAAAAGGTTGTAGTTTAATAAAACGGAATAATTAAAAAAATCCTGTGGTCCGAAAAATGCTGGCTGCCCATTTAAACAGCTAGAATAACCAGCAAGACTAGTGAGTTCGCGGAAATGTTCGCCGTAAACTTGTTATAACTAATTGAATATGTACGGTTGTAACTTATGACCATGCTCCATATAACCCTAATATATATATACCCTGAAATATTTAACTCTATGTACTCTTTAAAAAGACCCTAGCACAGCGATTGCGAGACAAACTTCCCAATTCATTGAAAAAAAAAAGTTCTAAATAAGGGTGTTTTGTGGTCAATATTGCTCGCTACCTTTTATATACCTGTTTTCTACTACTTAATAGTTTCATTATGATAGGTTTTGTAGAAAACTGTACCGAAAAAGATAAAATGCAGCTTTTCAGGAGAAGCGATGTTTTGATCAAATTAAAAAAATTTCAAGTGGCCATAAAAACATTACAAACCTTTTCCTTTTGCAGTAGTAGGGTGCATAAACGGTTTAGTTGTAAAGGGAGGTTATAACACAAGACAAGATTATTCAAACGGCGTGGACTCACGGTTGCTTACTTTTTGGTCATGGCCAGGTTATATGTCCGGTATGTAAAGAAAGGTTGGTCGATGTGTCCCACCTTCTTAACTGAAGTATGCAATTCTTGGCTCTGTATGGAGAGCGTGTAGGAATGCCAGCCGAGAATCGTGCTTATTCAGCATTGAGTATCTGGGTCCTCAATTTTTGGAGGAAACTGGTTTGCATTGTTGTATAATAAGACTTAAGTTAGAAATGATGAAGACGTGGTGAGTATGTAGATTCACTTTTTATAAAATATGGCTCTCCTCACAACTTTGTTGTTTATTACAATCCGAATGTCAAGAATTTATACTTATCATTGAAAGAGTAACAAGCACCACTCTCGACATGAATTGTTGACTAAATTAAATTAATACTAAATTTTATCAGCTTCTATTAAATATATAAATACTCAATTAATTTACACAATTTTATTTTAAATGAAAAATTTGTGTTACAGGCGGGATTCGAACACACGACTTTCGGCTCAATACGCCGCTGCTCTACCACTTGAGCTACCGTGACTTCGATAGCCCATGCCACAAACTTCTCATTTCATTCATTTCATTTCGAAAAAAATTGTGTATAATTAATTGAATATTTAAATTAAGTTAAATTGAATTGAATTTTTAAACGAGAAGGTTTTAGATTAGCTTTTAGAGACGCATGTTAAATTAAAAGCCTCCTCTCAAATCCGAACGTTAAGGTTCACAATTTGTCAAAACGCGGGGTTAACAAACTTACTTGTAATGATTGCGATGTTAAATATATATGACAAATCAGCAGAAAAATTAGAACGTGAATTAAAGAAGCCTTGCCTGAATCAAACAAATTTTTGAATTTAAGAACCAATTAAATGAGACAAAACACAATTTAAATTTAAATTTCAATACAATAGTGTTACAGTTTCAATAAAAGGAGGGAACTAGATTGGTTTGAGAATTTTGAAATAAAAAATGTAAAATTACATTACAGATTAATCACTTATTTAAAAATTACTTTCTTACAATATTTATTAGGATAACATTTAGTTTAGTTGCAATTCACGTTCAAAATTGAGCTACATTAAAACTGGGGTTCACTCTGGCAATTCGTGTCGAGAGACGTGCTTGTAAGGACCACCTCTTTCAAAATTGATGATGCGTTTTAATGTTTGAAATCCGGATAGTTGTAGACAACAAATTTGTGACTAGAACCATATTTTACAAAAAGTGAAGAAAACAACTGATAGGTTTGAGTACCTAGTATGTGCTGCAAGTGAATGTGTAGTGTAATAGAGCTGATAGCGGAATATTGAGCACGCCATTGAAAGTCAGTTAGGTTAGGTTAAATAATAGGTGTAAAAGATGAATATCGAATACACCACCACCCTAATTGAGTGAATGGGTGAACGGTATGTAAAAGGGCAAGAATCTATTTAAGAATGAAGGATAGTGTGAATGGTTAAGGTTAGGTAGTTAGGGATGGGTTCGAATCTAACAACTCCATGCGTTGGGTGCTGAATTGGCCTAGCTGTCGACAGCACCCGGAGCCTAATCTCAGTGTTGCACGCATAAAACCGATGTCTGAACACGTACTCTCTCCCCACACCCGAGGTGGAAGATTTTCGAGACCTGCCAGTAATTTATTGTTTTACAAAAAATAGACAGCGAGAAGTGATAAGCTCAACCCTGAAAATGTGTATATATGTACATACATGTTCAGATTCCAGCTTATATAAATCCAAAATCAAAGTTTTCAAACGGCCTAAAAACTTTATGGCAAATTGAAGAGTACAAGAGACCACTTAATTGACTACGTTCAAAAAATTGTTTTGAACCACTATTAAAGTGATAGATAGTGATAGATTACAATTAATTAAGGTTTTTAGCTGAGATAAAAAAGTCAATGGCACGAGCGGGATTCGAACCCACGATCTTCGGCTTCATACGCCGCTGCTCTACCGCTTGAGCTATCGTGACCTCGATCCACTCGGACACCAACTTCCCATCTCAACCTACAACCTTTCGAATTTTCTCTCCTTTTTGCAATTTTTCAAATATTGTGTAATCAGGATTCGATTCTCGGCGACATATGAAGTGGCCACGGGGAGCTATCAGTGAAGTTATACTTCGTTTTACTTATTAAATCGATTATATTTAGTGGTCTATTGACCAAATTACTTCTTTAAATTAATTAATCTTTTTATGTAAGGCTTTGGTTGAAATGAAACAGCTATGCCACGAGAGGGATACGAAGTTGGTGTCCGAGTGGATTGAAGTCACGATAGCTCAAGTGGTAGAGCAGCGGAGTATTTAGCCGAAGGTCGCGGGTTCGAATCCCGCTCGAGGCACTAGCTTTTTCATTTCAATCTAAACCTTACATGAAAAGATTAATTAATTTATAAATTACATCGAATTTGTCGGCTGTTGGTGTTCGGTCTTTGACTTTGGGAAAAAGCGTATTTACTGTTTAACACTTTTAAAAGCTATTTTAATGTGTTCTGAGGAGAGAAATTTACTTAATTGTGTGACAATGTGTGGAAGAATGGAATAGACATACATATTGATTTGTCTTTGTATGATTGGTTTGATGATGTGTTGTGTACTGTGGAGGATGTTGTTTTGTGTAGTGCTGGGTTATAATTGATGTTGATTTGTTTTTAGGGAAGTTGTTCTCATGGAAGATTTGTTTGTAAGTTTGAATATTATTACGTGAAAGTAGTTATAAAACATAAAATTAGGTAGTTTCCGATCAATTTTTTCTGGATATCAGCCTCATCTCACAGACCCTAAGACAAACTTCCATTTCATAAAACGGTTTTAAATCCTAATATGCACTTTCTTTCTAATTTACGGTTTTCATTTATATCGTCATGTTATTTTAGGTCCAAATTATTTTCTGTGAGATATAATGTTGAAAACAGAAAATTGGTCCAATGTTTCCAACGAGAGGATACCCTTAGATTTTTTTTTGTAAAAGGGGTTGGTAGTCGACTGGTATAGATAACACACCCCATTCACAGTTCAGTGAAATGAAGCACTTGCTTCCATTTACACCCACATGGAAAAGTACTCCTACCTTCCCATAGGTATGCAGGCGGGTGTTTGCAAATCCAGGCGGCAACATAATTCGCCTTTCTGTTTAGAAACAACTCTCCGAGACCAAACAAACACCAGAATTCTGCTGAATTTGACGTATTGCCTTTTTTATTTATATGATTTTTTTTTCTATTTCTAGTTTTATTTGTTCAAATGATGAGAGAGAACTTTAGTTTGTTTTCGTTGAGTCTTCTGTAATATTGTAAACAAAACTTAAACTATTTGGGAATACGATTTTTTTAATGATATGTTAAAATTAAATTTATTTATCTTTCTAAGTACACCTTTAAATAAATTCATTAATTAAATTTTACAGATTATTTAAAAAATCGTATCGAAAAATAATAATTTAGAAACGCAAATCATCTCTCAAATTTTGTCATATTAGCATTTTTTCTCAATTGTTTTTTTATTTTAACGAGGATATTTAAATTACGAGGTTATATGAACCCTCGGGGTGCCGGTGTTTTTGAAAAATAAGCCCATTTGTAAGTATGTTAGGTGTGAATGCACGGCCGCTGGATTCGAACCCGGGACTTTTACCTTACAGTGATGAGCGCCGCATCGACGCCTAAACCGTTGCGAACGCCTAGCCCCCTTTTCAAAAGTTTAAACTTATTTCGCCTGTCACCCTCCCAAATTTGTGATACACTACATCAGAATGACAATTTAATAATCAGTTAAACCTTTTTAATATCAATTTTTTAAACTTTCAAATGAATTTTTTTTAATTTCAAATTAAAATTTTTCCTTCAAATTAAACTTATTTAATGACCAAATAATATTTCTTAACTTAAAATTAACCTTTTTTTAGTTCAAATAACTTTTTTAATTTCAAATTAAAAATTTTCCTTCAATGTAACACGTTTTAATTTCAAATTACCCTTTTTAACTTCAAATTAAACTTATTTAATGAAAAATAATACTTTTTAACTTAACATTAACCTTTTTTAAATTCATATTAACTCTTTTCAATTTAAATGATAGCACTACGATCATAACAACAATATTTTTTATAATTTCCATACATTTTTCAAATTGGTTTTATATCATTGTTGTGCATTTATGCCAAAGTTAGAACAGTCGATTCGATATTTGAAGTAAGATAAGAAAATATTATGTAAAATTGTATTAAATAAAAATCGGTATATAAAATATAAAATTAGAAATTACTTTGCTAAAATACGAAAATAATCAATCAAGCGAGCGAATGTAAGCTCCGATTGAAGTACAAAAAAAATTTTATTGACCGAGACACGTATCAATATAAATAAAATTTAAAAAAATTACCTAGAAAAAAATTTAACTTTCACCTTCTGTACCCAAAAACCCGCTGAATACAATAGCCCTGGCATGGGGGTTATAAATTTGGGGTTCAACAAAACGTTCCAACCTCCAACGTATTCAATCTATGACCTTAATATCCAATGTGCCGTTAAGTTGTGAAAAAATTTTTACGAAGTTTCACAAACAATTATTCAGACACACAAACCCTCATGTCAGAAACCTTCCATCCCGCATCTTTCCAAATAATCCTCCCCGACGACTGAAACGTCAATGGTCTCGTGACCTCCTAAGTGACAATGAATAACAGTAAAAGTGATAATACCAGTGTTGAATATTGAGTATTATCTCGTTTTTTTGTTTTATGTATATTTTTGTGTTCATTTTGTTTTAACCTGAAAGATGTTATCAAATTTATTTAAACGTACAAGAAATAAATAAAGGGGGAAACGCAGACAAATAAAGAGGGCAAAATTACCCAATTAAAATAATTTTTTATTCCTTTTGATATTAAATTTTATATAAGTTTTGATTTTAATTGTAATTAATTTTCAGATAAGAAACAATTTTATCATTTTTAAAAATTCGCAAATTTTTTTTTCGGTCGGCTAGCTGCCTGGGCTATTGCTTCCACCTCACGTTTTATAAATTTATTTATTTTTATTTATTTAATTTTTTTTAAATTAGCTTTTCTGTAGGAAGTCTGGCGATCTTTCTGGTTGTGTTCTGGGACGTTATTTCTACATTTTTAGCCCTCCCACACGTGGTGAAAAGGGTCTGAAACTATCTCATTCACAAACATTCAATCCTAGCCTAGCCTATAGGCGGGTTTCAGAGTACTCGATATTCCTCTGAAGACCCGCCCTCGTTCATGCTAATAAATACTTGCATACATTATGTACAATTAAAATTACAATTAATCTAAAACGTTAACCTAGGTGGTGGGTTTATGGGGTACTTGATATTCCACCATAGACCCACCCATGCATACACTACTATCGCACTAAGAAATACATTCACTCAAACAGTAACCAATCATTCTGTATTTACAAATTAAAAAATGCGGAGCCACTGGCGCATTTAATATTACAACAGTGCCTCCGCCCATTCACTCTAAAAGATATTATAGCCTAATACTAACCTAAATCGGTGGGTCTGTGTAGTACTCGATATTCCTGCACAACCCACCCATACACACTCACTTTCGCGCCAATAAATACATTCATTCTACCAAAAACACACAAAGAGATATCTATCCTAGTTTGGTGGGTCTGTGGGGTACTCGATATTCCGACCACTACCCACCCATACACTCACACATTCTCGCCAATAAATACACTCACTTCAGGAAGGGAAAATGAAACCACGTGTGGAGAAGCCTTAAAGGCGACCATATGCATTTATTTGCTTCAGATATTTGATTACTTTCTTGCTGTTGTCATTGCTGTGTTGCAAAACCTCTTTCAAGCTCGAGGAAAAGCCACACGTTGTTCTGTGCGGCGCCAGTAGTTCGCATTCGGTTAGTAAATGTTTAACAGTTATTTGTGCGCCGCACAATGGGCAAAAATTCGCAAATGTACATGAATTTTACGTTGCATTCTTTATTTCATACTATCTCCTATGTTCGTTATTTCTTTAAAAAAAGGGTCATTTTGAAATTAAAGAAGTTTAATTTAAAGCTAAAAAGAGATTAAAAATTTAATTTGCATTTAGAAAAGGTTCACTTGAAATTAAAAAGAATTATTTTGACAGCTTTTTTTTTTAATTGTAAATGTTTGCAAGTTTTCATCACTTGAAATTTTTTGGCCAGTAGAATTTCAATTAAGCCGATATTTTTCATCTAATGGAACCCCTGTACCATTTGTTGTCCAGATCTATTAGTTCGAGTCATACGTCTTCCGGGTTTATCAACATTCATTTATCAAGAAGTTTCAAAAGCTTTCGGTTCTGTAAATATTGACCTTCATTAGCATAAAACTCACCAACGTGTGATCTCAGGTGTTCTTCTTGCAATATTATAAATTTATTTTGAGGACAAGGTTCAAATGATTCAATTCGTCTTTTTTTGTTTATTTTTAGAATTTCATGCTGCTTCTGGCGTCCCACTCATTTAAGTCCGCTATTGTTTCTTTAATTTATTAACTATATTGATTCTTTTCTTTTGTTAATTTTTGTCTTTTTGCAGACGATGTTACAATTATGGTAAAATTTCCAGCAATTAGGAGTTAGGTTTCACTCCCAAATTTTCTCTATAATTAATCGATTTAAAATAAATCTTTTATGTTGCTAATCTTCTCGTTTTGCAAAACACATAATTTCAAAATTTTTATAGCATTTAAACAACTGTATTTGTTTTCCTGCCCGTTCTAAACTTGAATTTCCTCTCTTTTAAAACATATCCAAACAACATTCATCAGACATATCCAAAATAAATTTTTTAAATTCTACCCCTTAAAACAAATATTTCTTACTCTTCGTCAGTAATGTTCCTTATCTACAATATATTACTAAATTGCCTTCATAAATGAATAAATAATTGAATCTATTGTCTTTTATTACTTTCTAACCTATTATAAGTTATTCCTCTCCATAATTATAAGGCGACATTTGTGACCCTTTTACGTCAAGAAGTTCTTGACTTTACGGAAAAATCCATCCATTCTGTCACCCAACTCAAGGGGTTAAATTGATCAACTATTTATTTCCCAGTTTTGGGGGAAAGTGGTTGGAACAACGGTTCATTAGGGTGACATCTGAATTAGCTGCTTGACTCACGGGCCGCCCGCTTTGCATGTTAAATAAGTATACCTACATCACTAGGATAGTGTTATCCGAATTTAACAACTTCCATTCTCACTACAACTTCTTCAATCTAATGAAAACAATTCTGAGATGTTTGTCAAAATAAAAGTTATGGAAACCACCATTCTTTTTGGATCAGTACACGTCTTAATAAAAGTATGAAAAGTGGTATTAACCAAACTCATGATGTATTATTCATGTCATACGAAGGGTCAAACCGTTTTAAACATTTTTTTTATATTTAAAGCTAAAAGAAGAAAGCTAAAGATAAAAGCTAGTGCCAGTAGCGGGATTCGAACCCACGCCCTTCAGCTCAATACACCGCTCTAACCACGTGAGCTATGTATATACCGCTAGTCAGAGCAGCCGAAGGTCGTGCGTTCGAGTACCGCAGTAATACTGGATTTTTCTGTACAACCAACACCTTAGGTAAAAATTATAATTAATTAAAATATAATTAACACGGACAATTATGACTAATAAATACATATATGCGTATGTTTATATTATGATCAATTAAAAAAGTCACGGGCTCTGACCAGTATTTGAAACCAGAACTGTTAAAATGGCAAATATCATTTGGAAGCCTCGCGGTCTTCTACTTCTTCTTCTTCTTTCTTATTACAATTCGACAAAGTTCAGAAATAAAAAAAATATAAAAAAAAACTAAAAAATTTAAGCTCGATAAACACACATCAAAATACAACAGAGAACAAGGTATTTTTATTGGCATGTAGGGCAGGACGAGAAGGGAAAGGAAAGCCTATTTCGCACCAGGAGTTTAAATGTTGAGGAATTTTACAATTGCAGAAAACGAAGCCTGCAAAATGACCTACGCAGCTCCTACTGATCCGTGTGTGGCGTTACGGAATGTCAGCGAGCACGGATCGCTGTTACCTCATGACAATAAGAGATTTTAAATGTTTATGTGTTGTGTTTTATGTGTTGGCGTGAATGTAAGTTATTAACGTAAATGAGGGGACCTCCATCCAGAGGAATATTGGGGGTGAGTAGAAATAATTTGAGGTGGGGTGAGTACGGCAATTCACTTTTTGGAAAATATAGTTGTACTCAATAGAAGTTTTCGATTTCGGATTTCGAGTAATAAATAATCATGATCTAGCAGAGGATACAAAGACGACTCTCGAAGTGAATTTGCAAATCCAATGCTAACGCGACTTTCCAATGAGCAGATGGTTTTTCGTGCTACTCAATTTAGAACGTGCAAAAAGGGCGGATTGTAGCATAACTTAATATTATCCTAATATAAACTGTAAAAAAAATAATATGAAATTATGGATTAATTAATTTGTGAGAGAGTAATAATGGGGCGTCGGTGCCCGCAACGGTTGACACGCGCTCATCACTGTAAGGTATAGGTCCCGGGTTCGAACCCAGCGGCCGTGCATTCGACATACTCAGAAATGGGACACCAGCACCCTGAGGGTTTATATGACCTCTGCTGTTGTGAACCTTCGTTAAAAAAATAAATAANAAAATAAATAAATAAAATAATAACATTGATTAGTTGCTCCACAAAATTTAAATATGTAAATAGCTGTAAAGATATCTGTGTTCATCAAAGTACATATTGTACCAAAAAATTTCAGGTTGTAGTAAAATATTGTAAATTGAAAAAAAAAATTATATGTTGAATATTATTTATGTTTAAAATAGCAAGTAGATGAAAATATATTATATTATTTATGCATTTATCTCCATTTTTAATTTTACATTTCTTATTTCCAATTTCTCAAAACACTCTAGTTCCCTCCTTTTGTTGACACTGTACTTAACTACTGTATTTAAATTGAAATTGTGTTTTCTTTCATTTGGATCGTCCTTAGATTTTAAAAAATTATTCGTTTTAGGCAAGTTTTTAACTCTCGTATTAATTTTTCTGCCGATTTCCTATGGATTATAACGATGAACTTTTGAATTGTCCGACAAACCTTCGTGCAATGCGAGTAGGAGTGGTAAAGGACGAAGTTCAGATAGGGCTTGAGTAGAACTGGAAGAAAAAGGAGAGAAGGAATTTGCCGAGTGAGTCTGCGTAGACGATAGGATTGTACAGTGAAGTTCCATTCAATTAAATTTGTATATAATTCTTCAATTTATATGTATCAGTAAATTTTGTATGAGCTCAGTGTTCTGGAGAGAGGTACCTATTCATTTTTTTATTTAAAATAACAAAGAAACATATTTTTTTAATTCATGTTAGGTATTAATTCATTTTGTATAAATAGGAGTAATATAATATATTTATATGTATGGAAACCTATTTTTTTTATTAATTATCAATTATATGCTGATTTGTTTTAAAAAAAGGTATTGTGGAATTTATTTTAATAAATTTTACCTGAAGACTACAGTATTTAATATCGCAATTCTTACAAGTAGTTTGAAAACCACTATTTTTGACAAGTGAACCTTGTCGTTAGGATTTGAGAAGAATCTAACTGATCAAGCACCTCTCAAAGCTAATCTAAAACCATCTTGTCTAAAATTGTTGTCGAAGGCCGGCGATGAAGACTTGATATACATGGGCCGATAAACAATTTACACTATTACTACCACTTGTTGGCATGTAAAGAAAACGTATTTATTAAGACGTATAAAAAATTTGTTTATTGACTTAGAATTATATTCTAGTATTGAGTCAAGGTCTTTGAGGATTTGGTTCTGGCATAGGCTCGTAAAAGACTACGGGTGAGTCGGGAGTGGCCAAATCGAAGCCGTGTTAAAATAATTTCTTCAGTTTTAGGAGGTCTGAAAAAATTCACATTTTTAACATGTGACAATTATGGCAAGGGCATTTGTTTTTAGTGCAGGGCAGTAATGTGAACAACATCCAAAGGGGTAACAATTAAGCGGGGAACACACTTACCCGACGAAACGCTATGCGACTCAAATGCAAAGTCCAATTTTCCATAAAATTGTATTACCCCCGTGCACATCTGCCCGATGCCACGCAACGCAACCCTACTCTACTTTACCGGATCCCCACTGTCCAGATTTCAGTCGGGTAGCATCGAGTACATTCGAAGGCAAATGAACCGGACACTCATACCTTCATTCAAACTACATGTTTTATTGCCGTTATATTAATTACAACAAACTTATTTTAATATAAATGAAATTTACCGAGATCAAAAATTAGTTAGTTTTTATTAAAAAAATAATAATTTTAATGGTTTGGTAGAAAATTGACCAAAACACCGGAATACCATTTTTTGATATATTGAATTTAACTAACAATTTATTACACGGTTTTGCTCAAAAAATTTAACTAACAATTTATTTTTTGGTTTTGCTCATAAAATTACACCATTTTCGGCGAGTAGTGTCAGAAAAAGGACACTCATAATTTGTGTGGTTTATTTCAAACTATGTATATGTAATTTTGTCGTTATGTTGATTACAACATTCTTAGTTTAATATAAACCAAATTAAACGCGTTCAAAAATTCGCGAGTTTTTATAAAAAATATTTAATTTTGATGGTTAGGCAGAAAATTTATCAAAACACCGGAATAACTTTAATTAAAACAATTAAATTTAACTGACAATTTATTATATGGTTGTGCTCATAAAATTTAACTAACAATTTATTACATGGTTTTATGAGGCGTTGCGATTGAGATAGTGATTATTGAGATACACGCTTTGTGTCTGTACGTGGCATGCGCCTGACGTCGCATAGATGTGCACACCCTACAAAACGTGACAAGGCGTCGAGTAGCATCGGGCAGCGTCGCATAGCGTCGCATCGGGTGTGTTCCCGGCTTAAAGGCCTCTTGCCATTTTTAATTAGGCCAGGGGTGTCAATAATCCATATTTAAATAAATTATTATATCATATTAGCCCAATTTTGTTCAAAAAGGAGTTACGTTGAAATATTAGTTCTAAATTCAACACGAGAATGTTAATGTAAAATTTTAACGGAATTTAATTATCCCATGGGGTTGATAGTTAGAAATCATTGTTTTTAATGCCTTACTATTTCATAATACCCATTAAAATTTATAGAAACTACCAAAAAGTCTAAAATTTATTCAATTATCCAGTTAATACTAACTTTTTATGGTGGCAATTAATTGTTTATACTGATGTTTTTCGTGTTTTTAAAACTCGTTTCCATACAGATTTCCACACCGTTGGAAATCTACAAGTGCGTAGACACAGCCCGCCGCAATTTCTTACGAAAACGAATGACCCACTTTTCCAGGAAGACCAGAGGGGGAAACTTTTATAATCGAAAACCGATGTAGAGATGCCGCCAGGCAATCAAACAGTCTGACAACTAACAAGAGAATTACTGTTAGCCGAGAAAATCGTTGAACATCCCAGCAAAAATGATAATTAGATGTATTTCACTTGTAATAGAATAATAAATATCCATATTAATTGAATCAAATTTTTTTGAAAACATGTGCTTAAATTTCATCGATTAATACATTTAAATATTTGTTTACTGTTGGAAGTTTTGAGAAACATGTACATCCAAAGTCTACTACAAATATTTTACCAACGATTATATGGAGATCGTGAGATGCGGTCTGGTGTGACGTATGATTTAGAAAAACATTTTCTTTATCGTGCCAACGTTTGGACCTTTATTGAGATCATTTTCGTGGCTCAAAGTGATTCTTTTCCATGTAGATGTGTCGTGTTGAGAGTGCCCACACTTTTCGAAACGTTGACACGATAAAGAAAATGTTTTTCTAAAACCTACGTCACACCAGACCGCATCTCATGATCTCCATATAATCATTGACTAACGGTCACTAAACACAACATATTTTACCACTATTTTTTAATCTCTAATAGAACCATTTATTTTTCTATTTATTCATATATAACTTTTTTATTTTAATTGTAATTAATATTCATATAGTTTTATAAAAAAAACAATAGTTTTTATGCTTAAAAAATTTCAAATACACTTTTCCATACTCTTTATTTCACATTTCCGACGTTTTTAATGCTTTAAAAAAATTTAATTTGAAATTAAAATGTTTTAATTTGAAATTTAAAAAGGTTCATTTGATATTAAAAAGCAGTTAACGTAAAAGTACAGCTGGCTTCATAAGAGGAATAGAAACTTCTAATTTAGAAACAGAAGTTAGAAAAGCTAGTTTGTTGGAAGAAAAGCATATTACAAATATAGACTAATCGCTTAAGCTTACTCCGAGTAGATGATGTTTTGGCATATTTCTGACTAAAGGAATTCCTACTAAGCTTTTTTTTCAGGCCATATTTGAATGAAGGAAAACAATAGTACAGAGACACTACCAGCCATTACCAATTTTGATCTGGACACGAAAGTATTTCAAGTACAGCTTTTGCTAAGAAAGCCCTTTTTATAGGTTCAGCAGTATAACTTTTTATTTCGCTAGAATGTTATAATACTTAGTTTACCGATATCTTCTTTTGTCTATTAATGTTTTTTTTTCATAGGCAATTATTAGCAAGCGGATATAGCATAGAAATTTAATGCAGGGCGCATGAGATTTCGATAAATTCGCGTGCATGGCAATCGTGACGTGTAGAACGCTCGTTTCAACTGTTTCATGAAGTGTTTAAAGGCGGATTTACCGCCCTTTAAATTTTCTATGCCGGGAAGAAGGTCTCAGAAATCCAGCTTATGTTAACACGAGGCATGCAACATTATCCCCCCTCCCCTTTTAAACCGGTTTAAATGCTTTTTTATTCTTCCCCCGTCCACCAAAAATAAATTTATTGATCTGCAGGATTGTAGACAGTTTCACGATATATCAATTTTTCTTATGGCGTAGTGAAAACGAAAGTCTCACGTTTTTAAACAGAGTTACATTATTGCGTTATGTGCTCATTACAGACTGTCGCAAATAAAACGGATATTTACTACTCTGCCGAGTCGCATTTTACGCCGAAAATATTTTATTTGAGGGTCAGGGGTGAATAAATCGGCAAACCTTCTAGTAAATAAAGGCAGCTTTTTTTCTTAACTTTACGATTCATACCACGTACGATATTAAATTAGCACGTATGAATTTAGAACGTTCTATCTCAACTACATTACATGAATGTATGGTCAACGGAGAGAGAAAAAAACTAAAATGTATTTTTTCAAAAGAATTTTCACAAATTTGCTGCATCAATTTCAGTGTCGTCTTGTCTTATTTAAAACACTACTCTATAGTCTTTTACAAAAATTTTGTCTGAATGCTAGGTAATTGTATACTGGATTTATAAAATGTAAACAATATATTTGATAGTAGCTACGGTATTCACTGGACCTGGGTCTGTTTTCTTATCAAGAAAAATTTACAAGTATTTAAAAATGGTAATTGGGATACAAAGGTCAAGTTGCACGACTAACTTAGAACAGGTGCTGTTTGCTCGAAGATTTGGGCACCTCGGTTTTTTTAATCAAATGTTGCATCGATCAAGGAACAACCCGAACCTCTAGGTTAGATTAGAATGTAGAAGGGTCAATAAAACTTAATATTATTGTTAGACATAAATTCTGTTGATTATAAAAGCGAAATAAATGATTTTTTTACCTCCAGCTTTTTTCTTTTTTTTGGGAAGATTTCGGACAAACCCTAGGCCATTCCTTAGTCTTTTGAACTCTAAATTAAAATTATTTTATTATAAAACAACACAAATATTATATGTATGATACCGCTTTGAACCAAAAATATATTTTTAAAAACAATAAAAAAATAAAAAAACCTATAGTGCTCCTTCCGACCATCCCAATGAGGAGTTTATACATGTGTATGTTTCATATCAGTCATTATCCTTTTGAAATTACACGATTCAAGTTTGTTTTCAGGTCGATAACCTCCAATTATGTTTGGTTTTGGTTTTGAATCTTTTTATAAATATACCCATTTTAAAATTAATTTTTGCCTGGCGGTAAAACCGTCTTGCATCAGGACAGTTAATAACGTTGCCGCTTCCCGCGGTGAATGTTTTCATGCGACATTTCATTGTAAAAGGAAAAAAACAAAAAAAAACACAAGAATGGCCAGAGGAAAAGATGGCTGAACTGTGCTAGAATAATACGACTCAGGACATAAGTCAGTTCCTGTGTGAGCATTTATTTTCCAAAGGAATATTCTGAATGGGAGTGGAGCGATGTTTATTCTAAGGGGGATTGTTGCCTACCCTGGGATCCTGCCAAAGCAGGGGAAAGCAAAAATACACGCACATAAGACGGCAGAGTAAAAAATAGAAGCTCCTCTCACATTATAGTCTGCAATAAACTGATTACTCACTGACCAAATAAATTCAAGTGCTTTCGCTACTAGTTTAGCTGCTTTTATTCAATACAATAAACCTACAATCGAAACAAAAATTAATTTTTGACTTAAAAATTATTGCTTTTTAATTAACAAAGAGAGGGTTTTTGTGCTGTTTGTTTATTTAACTCTACTAATACGTGATAGATATTAATATTCTATGCATATTTCAATTTGTATGCATAAAACTCAAGAATCGTGACGTTTATATTCAATTTTTCAAGGTTTTTTTAGAGAAGCCTAAAGTTGCCCTTTTTAGGTATATAGAATTTAGAAATCCACCCCTCAAAATTTTGATGGACACAGGTAGTAAAATATTCTTCAATAATCCCGAAATAGCACGCAAACACTTTAAAAAAAAACTGTAAAATTAGACCCATTTAAAATTACTTCAGCGCATTGACCTCGACGGAAAACATTAGACATTTATTCCATATTCCTATCGATTAGATATCGATCTAGAAAACAATCAGCTGGTTACGCCGCAAATCACAATGAAAATCTTTGAGCTGGCAAAAACGACACTTATAAAAAGAAAAAAAAGAAATAATTATAACGAAGTAAATAACTTTAACTATCAATTAAATAACCAACATTCTGTATGCAACATGTTAATAAAACATAAAGAATTAATTAAAAAAATAAATATTAATCATGTAGAGTTAGCAACTCAACTTGTAGAAATTACTAATATAATTAGGGCTAACAATAAGGAAATTTATATGTTGGAACTAGAAAATATGCTAAACCAATTTATTATATTATTGGAATTAATCTCTGATATGCTAAGGGGTAGAGAAAATTCAATCGTATTCTTAATCTAGGGAGACTACATCCCAGTATAATCAAATCTAAGGATTTGCTTAATGAACTTAACAGATTATTAAAATATTATCCAAATGGAATTCGATTTGTGGTGAAATTATAGAATATCCTAAAAGCTGAATCAATTATTAGAACTATATCTACGAATTGTATAATATTTGACGCTACCTGTAACGCTACAAACAGATTATGACCTTTATCTGGTCGAGTGTTGCTTTTCCATCCCCGACCGGATTGGACATTGGCTAGTCTAAGATCCAGTTTTGACCCCTTATCGGATTGACAAACCCGCAGTTCACCATACCAATGCCTTTGATAACCTGATGAGAGTTACCACTATACTGTCTACGTACACACTCAATTTTATGGGAAAAATCAGAAATGACGGAATCATCGAACACAAGGTCGGCATTTTCGTGTGTCCCCTTATCTTCTTCACAATCTTCTGTTCCGTCTTACTACAAAGACAAATTTATAAATGTGCTGGCAATATATAAATACTTTTGCAAGTCAACAATTCAATTATTCAACCGCTGAAATCAACGGAGTCTTCCTTTGCTCCGCCATGAAAACATTGCCAGATTGTTGACATCAACATACCACCAATTTACTCCAACGAATTCCAGAAATCAACCAATACCTGACAATTGTTACGAAATCTGACACTATCAAAACAAAAATTTTAAGAAGCAGGGAAACGCATAAATTGAACGGGTTGTTCCTCACAGACGCAAAAAACAACAAACTTTTCTACAAAAACAAGTATGTTAACCTACAGATACGCACTACTGGACGACCTCACTAGTTGAGTGGCTTATCATTCCCGATGAAGAACCTACAAATCATCGTTCATGTACGAAAATTGGAAATCGACGCACCTACTTTCAACCATAACATCCAAGAAGTTCCAGCAATATATGTTAACCCCAGGCTTTGGACTATCCTTTTGTATATAATTCTATCCTTCATACTAACCAGAATGAACATCATTTTTGTAGATATAAGAAAGCATGTTAGCCTTAAGTAACCACAGGTGTTTTCGTTGTAAATGTAAAATAATACTTTAACTTCGGATAAGATCACTAATGTAAAACTCTAACGTGTTCAAATTTTTATAATTGTTATTTATCTTTTCCTCGAGCTTCCAGGGCGGCTCTTTCTTAAGGGGAGAGGAGTTATGTACGAGTATAGATATATTATTAAATAAATAACGTAGTGACAATGCTTGGACAAAGTTGTTGTTCCTAGAATTGTGATTGGCACTCCCCCCAGGAGTTTTGTAATGATTTTTAGTTAACAAAGTTGGCAGTCTTAAGTAGGATTTTCCTGAGGGCATATCAGAAAAATTTGATTTATATTCCTAATTAGACGTAACCGAATGTATATCAGTAATAATTTGTAATTTGATAGAATACGAGTTTTTGTTAAAATAAATTATATATATATGCCTCACATTCGGAGAAATATAATGATAGATAAAGTCGTTTATTCTTATATAAATATAAAAATAAATAATGATTATTTATATTTATATAAGAATAAACAACTTTATCTATCATTCTATCTATTTCTCCGAGAGGCAGGTTACATCCAAAAATGTTTTTGAAATTTATCGAAACTATGCTAGAACAATTAATTAATGTTTTTAGTTGAGATAAAAAAGTCAATGACACGAGCGGGATTCGAACCCACGATCTTCGGCTTGATACACCGCTGCTCTACCACTTGAGCTATCGTGACCTCGATCCACTCGGACACTAACATCCCATCTCAACCGCACCTTTTGAATTTGAGATGGGAAGTTAGTGTCCGAGTGGATCGAGGTCACGATAGCTCAAGTGGTAGAGCAGCGGCGTATCTAGCCGAAGATCGTGGGTTCGAATCCCGCTCGTGCCATTGACTTTTTTATCTCAACTAAAAACCTTAATTAATTGTAATATATTAATTGGTCAAGCGGACCACGAAATTAGTGAATTTAATGATTTAAAATGAAGTATACTTCACTAAAGCTCTCCGTGGCCATTTCATTTGTCGTCGAGAATCCAATCCGATTACACGACATTTGAAAAATGGCAAAAAGGAGGGAAAATTCAAAAGGTGGGGTTGAGATGGGAAGTTAGTGTCCGAGAGGATCGAGGTCACGATAGCTCAAGTGGTAGAGCAGCGGCGTATCAAGCCGAAGATCGTGGGTTCGAATCCCGCTCGTGCCATTGACTTTTTATCTTAACTAAAAACCTTAATTAATTGTAATATATTTATTGGTCAAGCGGACCACGAAATTAGTGAATCTATGCTAGAACGTTTTGTTCCATGTTTGATCTAAGTTGCACGTGACAAGTAGTGAACCTTTTCTATTAATTTTTCAATTAAATGTTCTAGTAATTTTAACTTCATCCGTTCCATCTTTAGCGTTTTTATTTAGCGGGTAAAAAAAGAAAAGTCCAGGTGTTTGTTTTTAAAAAATTTTTAAGGCTGGGTATCGTCATATATTTAACTACTGATGTTTGACCTCCTTTTGGCCCCACAAATGTACTGTTTACGGCCCTATTTCTTATTTCATTCTCCCATTTTTTCGCTTGTGTTATTTTGTTAAAGACATGCTTTTAATTTCATATTTAAAATTTAAAATTGATAAAAAAGTGCTAAGCACATCTTATATGTATCATCTTGTATGTATCTTTTTCCAATACAGTCTTTCAAGGGGTGATTAACATTTGGGTGGACAAGTAATATCGTCTAGCAATGATTGATCATTAGTATGATAACATTCTGGGATGAAATATTTTTTCCGTCAAATATGAAAGATATGGGGATCTGTTTCGGTTGACGTCTAATCCATGATTTATGTCACCGACGTTACTCAGCTGTCCTTCAAATGAATTCTTTGTCATCAGCCGCCACTTTACTCCATATATCTGATTTTACGAACAACTTACATAACGTGTGCATGTTTTTGGCTAATTGGGTCCTAACCGTGTTGTGTGGAGGCTTGATTTAAATGTTCTTTGGCTCGCAGTGACACAGGAATCTAGTATTTCCGGGCGCACGAAACGGGCCACGGATTTTTTTTCGCCCACACGCGTTTCCGTGCAAACAAAATTATATCACACATGTTGCTTTGTCCTAGGGCGTTGTGCTTTTTTTAACCGTTAAACTCATTATTCGCATAATTTAACATTTCTAACTTGCCAACATCTAAAACTTGGCAGAAATTGTTTTTAAATGTTCGTGATTTAATTTTCATATCAGTCCATCTTGGACATAAAAACAGGGGTGGAGTTTTTTCCCTGAATCTGAACTTTTTTCTCTAACCAATTTTGCAGATTGTAAACTAGCAAATAAACACCTTGTATATAGTTTTTTCCATTAAATAAACTTTTTTAAACTTCAAATTAACTGTTTTAATAAAAAAAAAATTTTTTTTACTTTAAATTAACTTTTTTTATTTTCAATGTAACCTTTTATAATTTCAAACTAATCCTCCTTAATTTCAAAATAACTAATAATAAATTTTTAGAATGTATTATGAAATATAAGCATGTAAATATAAGACCTGTTTATTTGAGAATTTTATTAAATTTAAAATATTAAGGCTCATCTCCTTACGGAATCTAATTTCAATTAAAATTAAGAATTATAAAAAATTTAAATTTGAGAATTTTTTCAGATATAAAATGAATTGTTACATAAAATACCAACCCTAATATTAATTCAATTATATTAAAAAGTGGTGTCAAATTAAATATATAATTAAAGGATTCTTCTTTTAATTTCAGAATATGTAAAAGATATAAAATTGGTTTTTCTCCAAAGTAACTCATAAAAAGTAAAGTTAGAATTTTAAAGAAATGACTCTTTTATTACCTTTTATTATTTTCAAACATAAAATAATTGCCCATAAATAACTAATTTTGTAAAGCTCCAATTAATAGAAACTTATTTGTTTTTATCTTTAGTTTTATTTTAATTTTAATTGTAATTAATTTTTGGGAGATATTTTATATAATATCCCATTGTATCATTTGAAAAATTCTCACATTAAAAGAAGAATAAACAAAGGGATGATCATAAGATATCTCAAAATAAAATATGGGAAAACATGCAAGTCTTACCATAAAAATGGAAACCTTTCAAAAATTCACTTTGTCTTTTTCAAATGTTCTTGTGTTAGCCTAAGCCTTTGCAAAATAATTGTTCATCGTTTAATAGTAGGTGTGGGATCAAGGACAAGGCTTGAGACTTTTGGGATAATAGTAGAGTTCCTTGTGAACTTGGTTAATTTTGGGTTAAATTGGATTTTATGGCCGTTACGAAGGGTAGTTTTGAAGAAGTAAACAATTGTTCTATTCCGTGAAACGTAAGAATTTTTAACATAATAAATTTGCGCTCAATAGTAACCAGTTAAATTTTTGACTGTTTTATCACATGACACGTTGGGTTCCTTTGTCGATCATAATCGCTGATAATCATTGCATCCGCCTTTTCAACGAGTCGATCATATACATTTACCAGTAGCGAGTCTTACAAGAATTAATAATGCAATGGCAATGCTCCAAAGATGATAAGGGAAAGATGAAACGTGTTCAGACTATGAACCACCCGCGAGAATCAGCAGATCTAGGGTTGATTACAGAACAAAATTTCATTCCGACTGAATCACATGCCATAAACTTTAAAGAAAAGAAATGTCATTTGAAAACAATTCACTAAAAATGTAATAAGGCGTTGTTTTGTATAAAATAACAGGGTTTTCAGAAAAATATCTACATTTAAAATTTCCTTGTAGTTTTTCCAATAAACCTGATCAGTAATTTATTTCTATCATTTGGAAATCACATTTTAATTCTTAATAATAAGGTATTATTCTTTGAACAACTGACTCAATATGTCTGATAAAGTTTTGTCGTTTGATGAATTTGTTTTTAACTTATCTTAGTTTTGGGGGTGATGTGTGGAAATCACAACACACAAACCATTTGCCAACTAATCTGTGATTTATGACTGCGCATGCCCGAACAGATCACGGATTTTTAACTCTGTAGGAACGTTTTTTTTTGGAGACACCGGGGTTTTACGCCCAAAAGCACTAAAAAAAAAAATATGTATATATGTATATATATATATGTTACTAATCTACCTAATGCAGAAGGAGTCCGCGACGATCTACTACCAAGGAAATCATCTGTCCTACGAATCGACGTCTAGGGGACATCCAAAAATTCTGCCTAAAATCGAACCAATAAATTCAATGGAGAACCAACAGCCTCAAATGGAAATTCATGTAAGGAAATTTTCTCTCCAAGATATACCCTTGAATCCTCTAATCCCTGTAAATATCCACAAAAATATTAATGACGATAATACAGGTTCAACCGTTATATTGTATTGCATGTTGATAATCATTATGTTAATTATTGTTTTTATAATTATATATTATATTCTTAAGTTCCAAGTTTGTCGAATTAAAATAAATAGGATAAATTCCACAAATGTTAAAACAGATTCGAATATGGAAGAAGTCGAATTAAATAAAATTAATGTTTTATCACCATGTATTAAATAAAATTTATTGTACTGTATTGTATTTTCCGTATTTATTGTATTAAATAAAATTAAATAGATTTAAATAAAATTAACGTTTTATAATCATATATTATCGAATTATATTGTATTCGGAGTAGGACTTGAAACATGACAACTATAAACAATGCAACATGTAGCTTATTGTAATATTGTATTATAATATTGTAATAGGGAAGCTTAAGGTCAAACTTCCAGGAGGAAGTTTATTTTTTAAAGGGGGAGGTGTTACGTACTTGCTAGACACTTATCTGTTGCAACCCTTCACATTCCTCCCTTATCACATCTGCACGTGTTCACTTCCAAGAAACCCTTCATTACATCCCCAAGCCTTTGCTAATATTAATATTTTTAATTGCATCCGTCTCGGGCTTTCAGCGAGTACAGACCGAAGATTCCCTAATTGGAAGTGGTTATTCCAGTTTTGTATTTGCTTGCTGTGTAATAAATAGTATTCTTTTTAAAAACTAGTTTACTACACGCAAAACCATAATTTATANATATATATATAACCGTAAGAGGCCGATTCTTCTTCACGCCCATATGTCGCAATGCCAACCCTGCGGAAACATAAGGACTTAGGATATGGACCATACCGTACCCTCCATATTCACTCGACCTCTCCCCGACATTCTTACGCTTTTTCAGGCATTTTGATAACTTCTTGAGGGATACAATTTTTGGAGAACGCGGTGAAGACGAAATCGCCTCCCAAGATTTTATGTCAGCGGAATAAAAGCGCTAATACACAAAATCCAGCTGGTCAAGAAGTATAGACTGTGATGGAATATATTTCGAATATATTGTCAACTCCATATATACAGGGTGACCGTTTTAGATATCCCATCAGAATTTCTCTTGAACCAATGACGCTATCAGAAAAAAAAGTATTTAATAATTTTTAGTCCAGTTTCAAATTTTTACCTTCTTTAGAGAAAAATTATGGGTACCTCAGGCTTCAAATTCAAATTTCAAATACCTTATTCAACCTGATACATCATTTTAAAGGCGTTTTCACTCTAAAAACAATGGTGCAATCGGATTTTAAATTGATCAAAAAATGACAAACTTATGGCAAAAGTTTTGAGAAAAAAAAAGTCATTTGGTTTGCTGTTTATTAATCACATTTCATATTCGAACTCCCTGCTGTCCGTAAAGATGCAAAGATGTGCTCTTTTTAACCACTCTTTACCTGTCGTCAGAGCGACAGTCGGAGGAGATGGATTGACGCGCATTTTCTATCAATGCAGGAAACAACTGAGGTTGCTGGGTTATTATCGGCGTAGACACTGTTTTTTAAATGGCAGCACAGAAAATCGTCAAGTGGAGTTAAATTGGGTGTCTGATGAGGCCAACAGATCGGGCCAGAAGTCCTATCCACCTTTCCGGGAAGTGACGATTGAAACGTCTCACTTGCAAAAAATTATGTGCGGGACATCCTGCTGGAAAACATTCTTCGACTTTGTTGCAAAATAACATTATCTAATAGTAATGGCAAAAAGAGGAAAAATATGAACGGTTGTAGGTTGAGGTAGAGAGTTGGTGTCCGAGAGGATCGAAGTCACGATAGCTCAAGTGGTAGAGCAGCTGCGTATTAGCCATTCGTCGTGGGTTCGAATCCCCCGCGTGACACTGATTTTTTTATCTCAACCAAAACCTTACATAAAAAGAATAATTAATAAGAAGTAACTTGGTCAATTAACCACTAAAACATGAATTGATTATTATCTAATAGTGTTGGTAAAACCTCCCTCAAATATTGAGGAACTGTGCACCATTTAAATTATTCTCGTAGAAATAAGCTCCGATTAATTTATTTCTGAGCAGTCCACACCAAATGTTGATACTGTAAACCACCTGTTGATGACAAGAGTACGAAATTCTCGGATTTTCATCTACCCACGTTCGAAAATTCCAACGGTTTAGTATGCCATTAGAGATGACTTGGATTCATCAGTACATACGTTAAGGAACGTTAGACGCCTGTCATAATCAAAGTCCCGAAGTTCCTGGACAAGTTGAGAGCGATACGGCTTAATTGTAAGTCCGGAGAAGCTCCTGTATGTTTGTTGTTCGTGTGTAATTGATATCTGTTTATAGAATCCTTTTGTTCTTCGATTTCCTCGTTTAGAAACGTGTAGCGTTTAGTGACAGTTACGTCATGTTGATATAGAGATCATGAGATGCGGTCTGGTGTGACGTAGGTTTTAGAAAAACATTTTCTTTATCGTGCCAACGTTTCTATCTTTATTGAGATCATTATCATCGTTGAGGGCCTGGGATTTATTAAAAATGGTTTAAATTATACAAATGCATGTAAGGTATGAATATGAATTTATTCAATGATGCACATAATATAGAAATTTTCGGTTTAATCAAAGTATTTGTACTCCTTCGAGTTGACACGAATATACACTTAGCAATCACTCCATAAAACTTCTCCAACTCGCCCGAATCTATACAGATCTGTCAAAACTCATAAACCTCAACACCCTCTAAGGCCATAAATTTCAATTGTAAATTCCAGTTCTACATTCTACATGACAAAATATCTAACCATTGTACTTAACAACATTACAGATGACACAAATAACCTAAAAGATAAAGATTCTTTGCATTAACAAAATTAATGAAATTCATAACCCCTCACACTACTCCCTCATATCCCCTAGACGTTTCATCATTATTTACCAACATTCCAATAGACACAACACTGAACATTATTAAAGATAAATAGCCCAACATAACACCACACACAAGTCTATCAAAAAACACGTTCATAACAATGATTCGACACTGCTGTATTAACGGATATTTTACATATAACAATCATTTTTACAAACAACTATTTGGTATAGCCATGGGTAGCAACCTAAGCCCGATACTTGCAGACATAATTATGACACATCTACTAAACACAGTTATACCACAACTTCCTTTCACATTACCCTTCCTCACTAAATATTTAGATGACATATTGACAGCAGTTCCCACAGATCAATTGTAACTACATTACATACATTTAATAGCTTTCACCCACGCCTACAATTTACACATGAAATCGAAAACAACAATACAATACCATTTTTAGATACACTCGTAATAAAACAACCAGATGGCACATTAATCACAAATTGGTATCAAAAACCAAGAAACACAGATCGCTACCTCAACTTTACATCTCACCATTCTTTTCATACAATAATAAACACGGCGAAAGGGCTACTTCACAGAATTATTACTCTGAGCTATGAACCTTTTCACCAAAAAAACATAAAGATATAAAAACATATCCTACATAACAATCAATACTAAAAAAATAAGATTTCAAATAAGAATACCACATAACAATTGGAGGTTTATCTTTTTTTTAAATTTACTTGTTATATTCTCTGTTTTTACCAATTGTCAACTAAATATGTGTAAATTATAACTTTCTTTAAAAAAATACGTAACTAAATGGTTTTTATTTATTTTACATTTTTACATATTTGTTAAAAAAATAAATAAATGTATATGTGCTTGTTTTATAATTTATTCGACATATAAATTAGGTTCCAAGTTAAGTAAGAACGTGTGTGGTGATTAGTGACCGTTAATCGATAATTATTCAGAAATCGTGAGATGCGGTCGGGTGTGATGTATGTTTCAGAAAAACATTTTCTTTATCGTGCCAACGTTTCGATCTTTATTGAGATCATCTTCAGGGCCTGGGATTTACAAACAATGTTTACATTTAACAAATACATTTAGGATGTGGAAAAGTGAATTTATACAATGCAAAATATATTTTTTGTATTCAATCAAAGTATTTCTACTCACTAAAAGTGTTTGTCTTCTGTGTAATTGTGCCATTCTTGCGTGTCGTGTTGAGAGTGCCAGTGAGATTTTGCTGATTTATGTTTATATACGTTGTATTTTGAAGGTGTGGGTTAGGAAGTCGGTATAGAAAATACATTTTTGTATAAGGCGTCGGCTTGTTTGTGGTGAAAAGAGCCGACGAAGGGAAACAATGTGTTGTAATGGTTCGGCCAGATTATCCTTTCAGGATTATATAGAAAGGGATAAATAGGAAAAGGAAAGCTAAATTGTTGGGCAATTAGACTATGAAAAATATTTGATGTGTGGAATGTAATGTAATGATGTATGTATGTTATCTATATTGAACTTGATTAATGATATTGGCGTAGGTGCGACTAAGTTTATATGTATCTCTTCTGTAATTGATGCTGTGTTTATCTCTATTAATATAAACCATTTCTAAAATTACGTTTATGTTTGTTTTGTTCTGTTTGTAATATTTTTGGATGTTTGAAGTCGAAATTGTGTTGGTGTTCAAAGAATCCGACGTCTTATACAAAAATGTCTTTTCTATACCGACTTCCTTCCCCACCCCTGCAAAATCCAACTTATATATACATAAAACAGCAAAATCTCACTGGCACTCTCGACACGACGCGCAAGAATGGCACAATTACACAGAAGACAAACACTTTGAGTGAGTAGAATACTTTGATTGAATATAAAAAATATATTTTGCATTGTATAAATTCTCTTTTCCACATCCTAAATGTATTTGCTAAATGTAAACAATTACAATTAATTAAGGTTTTTAGTTGAGATGAAAAAAAGTCAATGGCACGAGCGGGATTCGAACCCACGACCTTCGGCTCAATACGCCGCTGCTCTAACGAAGTCACGATAGCTCAAGTGGTTAGAGCAGCGGCGAATTGAGCCGAAAGTCGTGCGTTCGAATCCCGCTCGTGCCATTGAATTTTTTTCATCTCAACTAAAGACCTTAATTAATTGTAATGTATTAATTGGTCAAGCGGACCACGAAATTAGTGAATGTAAACAATGTTTGTAAATCCCAGGTCCTGAAGATGATCTCAATAAAGATCGAAACGTTGGCACGATAAAGAAAATGGTTTGTTGAAACCTACATCACACCAGACCGCATCTCACGATTTCTTAATAATTAAGTAAGAACTTGGCGATTTGATGAGAGCGAAAGCGCGGGGAAACAGCTGCGCATGTCTCTTGCCGCCAGTCCCAGTGAAATCCTCGGATTGTTTTCACGGTCAAAAACCAGACACAAACCTTGCTTGAAGACGTGTTGGAACGTCCGACTGACAGTTTGACTTTGTAGCGTGATGGAACGACAAAACTCAACTGCGTGTGCGCCCGCCAGTTTGCTGATGGTTTGCACGCGTGGCAGAGCAAACCTATGTTGTTGTTTTATGATCCTACCCATATCGTTTTATGATTTAGTTGCTGGAAACTAATAGAGGATCTATCTAACACACTTGCGGAAGTGGACCCGGGTTGTTAAGTCAACAATTTGAGCCGATTACAATAAGCTTCTGCGATCTTGATTGAATAATTGATTTGACAAGAATCAATTTCCTCTAGTACTAAGTTATTTATGGTATTAAAAAAAACATTTAATAATAAAACACAAGGAAAAATAATAACAAAGGAAACATCGTGTAATTAAAAAAAGGTAAGTCGTGTTTTCTGTACAAGAGAAAGATAAATGCTGCGGATAATACAAAGAGGAAAGAGAAAACAAATAAAACCTCAAAGGTCATTTGAAAGGGAAAAAGGACCCCTTTCTAAAATGATATTATTCGATTTAATGCTTGAAAGGTAGGGTTAATAATTTAAGTGAACTAAAAACAAATATTATTGAGCGTATTATTTTTTGTGAATGTTATGGTAGGGGGGTGGTTTGGTGCTGTGGTTGGACGAGAAAGAGGGGTGGTGTTTTATGGTGCGAATGGGAGGGTCCTTGACAATGAATAGCTCGGGAAGACAACGGTCATACAGCCGCACTTCTATCAAGCCTTCACATATAAAATCCGGACACACTGTTCGCAAATACGCTTAACGGGCTTCTCTCCAGTCAAAATTCAGCACGCGTAACTTTTTTTCCTTTGTGAATCGAGGCGAATTTGTTTTATTGCTCCAGCCTGTGTCTACACGGTGTACCGACTCTTGTACAACCTTTTCGCTTATGCTTCCAGGATTTATGAGGTTATTTTGCAAACTCCTATCCGCAAAAAGGCTTGGTTTTTGCATAGTATCTTCTATCCACTTCCTAAATTGACGATAGTTGTTTTTAAAATGTAAACTCGCCCAACATGGTGCCTCTTGTGCGGTAAAAGTTGTGAAACCACCTTTTATCAAAACAACCTTTTGAAACCAAATAAACAACAATAACTGTCTGTGGCTTGTATGAACTCAACTAACCAAACAGTGCTGAAGCACGATGAGTATTATGCTTGCATACCAGGCCCTGGTATGATCTATCTGTACTTATAGCCTCTCAGTTTTAAATTTCATTTTACTTTTCAAAATCAATAATTAAAGCGTCACACTATTTTTTTTATAAAACCAACAAGTGACACTAGCAAGTTGACAACCTGTGTTACGGTTTGTTCTTGATTCAACAAGACGGGCCCAACTCTAAATCCTTTTAGAAATGATAAATGGTGGAGTGAGTGCGGTGTTCAATCCTTTTAAAAAGATAGTTCCTACTCACTGTAAGTTGTTTTCCATTAATCCGGATTTCAAACTTATAGCTCATCATCAGGTTGAAGGAGTTCTACAACCACGTCTTTCGACATGATTGATTATTAAGATATTATTTCAATTTAGTTTATATCTTTTATCTTTAATGACTAATTTATAATTAATTTCTTACAGTATTTATTAATATAATGTTTACTTGTGCTATAACTTCCGCTTTTTGCACGTTCAAAATTGAGCGGCATTAGAAACCAGCTTCTCATTGGAAGGTCGCGTTGACCGGGGTAATCACTTATGCGATTCATTTGGAGAAACGTGGTTGTAGAACTCCTTCAATCTGATGATGAGCTATAAGCTCGAAATCCGTATCGTTGAAAACAACTTACTGTGAGTAGGAACTATGTTTTTAAAAAGGGCTAAATTCTTTTTGTTAGGAACAGTCCCAGAGGGCTTGATCGAACCTGAAAACAAACCGATCAGCTGCCTTTTATAATACAATTTAATTCGAGTTTAAAAACAATTTATTAATTACACAAGAAAATAACCAGTAACATAAATTAGATTTCCTTTTTTAATTTTAAAACAAACAATTAAAATTTTTAAATTAAAAAAACAATAATTTTGTGTAAACCGGTTGTCAGACCATTGGAACAAGGGTGGATGGGTACTCACTATTTACAGTCAATCCGCTGTGGACCGAAGCACTCTATTTTAGTGAATCCAAAACTTTTTAAATTCTTTTCACGCTCGCACACTTCTTTCTATCTTTCATCACACAGAATGGAGTCGTTCACTTCTAGACTCGACTATTTTCACTCTAGGCCTAATCATGAAATCTAAATCACAACATTGACACTATGAAATAAAGTGAAATGTGACACCTGTATATAAACTTTTACTTAAAAAAAAATATGTAATTTGAAAGAAACCTTTTTCAATTTCAAATTAAATCATTTTAACTTCGAATTTTGAACAAAAACGAAACAAACCTCCGATCGAGTCGACAATTCTATCAGGTTGTTATTTAAAAAATAAAACCAATTTGATGTGAAAAAAGAGAATAATCTTATTTAGAAATAACTTCTCGTTGGTCAAATGAAGCTTTTTCATTGATTTTGAGCTAATTAGCCTATAAAAATAACATTTCATAAAATACTCAATTCATTATACACAATTTTTTTAGAACTGAAAGAAAAGCATGGGCGATCGAAGGCACGGTAGCTCAAGTGGTAGAGCAGCGGCGTATTTAGCCGAAAGTCCTGGGTTCGAATCCCGCCTGTGACACAGATTTTTCATTTCGAAAAAAATTGTGTATAATTAATTGAGTATTTATACATTTAATAGAAGCTGATAAAATTTAGTATTTCATAAAATATCAAACACTGCAATAATATAAAAGCTATGGTCATTAGGTATAGGACACTAGGGGTATTCACGATGTTTGTGTGTAATAAGGAACTCGTGTTAACTCGACTAGAGAAATGTCAAGTATGATCGTGAATGCCCCCTTCTTTTCTTAGCTTGTTAAACGATAATTTTTCCGCAATGATGAGCGTGGCGATTGGTAGAACCGAAAATAAAGCTACAACAGTCCTTGAAGGCTTGTTGCTGGTAGTTTTGGTTTTCTTTTGTCTTAAATTGTAAGATGCCAGAAGTTAATAAAAAAAGGAAAATTAATCAACTCTTTCATTCAAAATGCTATCTACTCGAAAAGAACTAATAAAGGGACATGTATTGGTCTGGTTTAATTAATGCGTATTTAAGAATGAAAATACATGTAAAGAAAAAAACAGCTGTTAAATTCATGGCTGCCATGTTGGTTACCTCTGCCCTAACGGATAGCAATGTGACTATATTTTCGACCTAACACCTAACATCGGCTATGGCCTTTAGATCGAACAATGTTAACTAGCCGATTCTTATAAATCTACGTCATCATTTTTGTCGATCTAACAGATTTAACAGGGTTAACACAAAGATCGTGATAACCCTAATATTAGATCATAATGCTAGAAAGCAGGTAGTAGTATTGCTATCAGCACTCTCCCCCTCCAGGGTAACTTAATTGTTGCATTATATTATTAATCTAAAAGCATTCATTCCTAGCCTAGCTACCAGTGAGAGTATAAAATTGCAATAGAATAAACTTATAGTTCAAATAAAGTTTATTAAAACAGAATCACCAAGGGTAATAAAATTAACGGGCGCATTCTTTGAAAAGTCGCGGGGGTACCTGTACTAAAGGCGGTTTATTTAATGCTTCCTTTGTCCATCTTGAGTTGGTGGAAACCAGAAGCTACGTCGATAGTCGAAAAGTATTGTCATTTACCTAATTTGTCAAGTAAGTTTGTAATATTGGGTATCGAAAATTGGTCGACTGTTATTTTTTCATTTAACTTTCTTTAGTCAGTAACTACACGCCATTTTTGTTTTCCGGAACTAGTCATATTGGGGAGTTCCATGGGGATGTGTAATTTCTAATTATCTTTTTATTTTTTAAATTTAGCATGTCATTAATTTATTAGTCAATCTCGTTCATATAAATTTGTGGATATCTGTATGATTTCTTGTAAGACGGAATTTCATCGTTCGTTTGAATTCGTGGTGTTTCACTTGGTTGGTAAATGTCAGTGGTTGGTCTTCTAAATGGAAGACGTCTGCAAAATCATTTACCAAATTTTGAAAAGCTAATTTTTCTTGTGAATTTGTGTGGTCTACTCGTAGTTTATATCAAAATTTAGCATTTTGTAGTCAAAGAAATTTAAATTATTTTCTAATAGTCGTTCATCGGTGGCATTTCCAAATTAATCTACTGTTGTGGGCACGAGGTTTGATTCTATTGGGTTTTCATTAGGGTTTAATATCGTGCAGATCGTTTTATTATTTTTGACGTTTACCAAACATTTATATTCAAATTTCCGAACTTCATAAATGGTATTATTGCATTGCCTCTCTAAATTTTTAACGGGTTATTCTATTATTTAAATAGACCGTCCTTCTACTAAATGGGATTCAGCCCTTTGGGATTTTGATGAAATTTTAAATTTATTTGGACAAGCAGGGCACTTAACAAATAAGTTTTTGATTAAATCGATAAATTACATAAACCAAGAAGGATATAAAAATATTTATGATATTTAAATATATGGAATTTTTAATTTAGTTAATTAGTATTAAATGTTTGCGATAGCGGTATTTATGTGATAAAGCTATCTGAGGACATGCCATGCATGGCTGTAATGTCTTGAAAAAGTTCCTTTTTTTACAGATTCTTTAAAATGTTTTGTTGCGGTTTCCGGTATTACGAATGATTTTGAGCTGCCTGTCCAAATAAATTTAAAATTTCATCAAATTCCCGAAGGACTGAATCCTATTTAATAGAAGGAATTAATTCCTTTAAATTGTTTTTTTTTTTTTTTTTCATTTTGTTTTCTATGAACCTAAATATTGCGTAATAAAACAATGTAAATTTCAATTTAATTTTAATTGAATTTAATTTTGTATGGTCTTCTGAAAGGCCATTTATTTTATAATTCAACTTTTTGTAAAATGCAAAAATTTTACTCTACGTGCTTACATTTCACCATTTCATCTCATAAGGTTTTTGATGATTGAAAGAAAGGGTTAATTCGAAATAAAAATTGTTAATTCAAATTCAAAAAGATTTAATGTGTGATTAAAAAGGGTTAGTTTGGCGGGAAAATGTTATAGTCATTACTGTTAGACCGATAGTATTTACAAATAATACTTAATAAGAAGTTAATTGATAGTATATAAACTAACAGTATAGTAGGTAATTATTTTACGATAACTCAAGGTAACTTTTCTTTCGATCTTTCAACCTAGAAATACGGAAAAATTTTTAATTCCATTTCTTCCAGTGGGAGCTCTTATCAGAAGTGGTCAAAATGTATTTTGGAATTCATCACTGTAGATACTGCATATAGAGCAGTTCCCAACCGCAAAGAAATCACAGAAAACGACACAGAAACTAAACCGTGCAATCATAAAAGAAAACATTGTTGTTTTATTAAAATTTTTAAAATTAAAATTGTTTTATTAAAATTAACACGCTCGAGAATTGAACACACCCGAATTTATTAGTTTTAATAATGTTGGAGAGTGTAAGCGACACTAGGATTAGTGTGGGAGAAGGAGAGTTGACAAAGAACGCTTTGCGGTTCTTGAAGGTAGAATATTAAAGATTGCTCATATTCAACCAGTTACTTAGCCGGTTTAACTTTAAATATTAAACATTTGAAAAATGGCAAAAAGGAGGGAAAATTCGAAAGGTCGGTTGAGATGGGGAGTTGGTGTCCAAGTGGATCGAAGTTAGATCTCAAGTGGTTAGAGCAGCGGCGTATTGAGCCGAAGGTCGTGGGATCGAATCCCGCTCGTGACACTAGCTTTTTCATTTCAACCAATACCTTTCATGATAAGATTAAATAATTGAAATAAGTTATTTGGTCGATCGGACCACGAAATAAAATGAATTTAAATATTAATTTGTTCGATTCTTGAAGAGCGGTTAAGAATGAGATAGTTTACAAAAACAACGTTTTCATTTTTTTGCCAAAATTTCAACTTTTATTCGTATCATCTTCAGGGAATGGGTGACTTCCAAAACGTAAGTTAATTAGAAAAAATACAATGCAATATATGGAACTCAGGCTTTGAAGAAGACCCAAATAAAGATCAAAACGTCGGCAAAAATACGAAAAAGGTTTTTTCTAAACTACTTCATTTTTGACCGCTCTTTACGAATCCAACAAATTATTAAACAACCCGTCACTAAGAACACACACATTTAAATATTAAATTCGCTATTCATTATTTTCCACTTATGTGGAGCATAATCCATCTAATGTGGGAAAAACATAGCTTGGTAGAAGGTTTAATAATGATGTGTCTATGTACAAGTCTTGCTATAACCTGATAATAATTTTTTAAATTACTTTTATCAGCTTATTTTTAATTATATAATTACTCAATTAATTATATACAATTTTTCATTTCAAAAAAATGTGTGTAATTAATTGAGTAATTAAATTTTTTTTTGTAAAAGTTTTATTAAAAAAACATACGAAAATGTCAAGGTCAAATTTTCCGTAGTTGACGGTTTGATCTGATTTGTAATTATGGAAAAGTTTAAGTGTTGATAATAAAATCTGTGGATTGTAAGGGCGATAAACAAAATGCAATAGTTTACCTATTGAAGAGTATTCTTTCTAACTTTCCAAATACGATTTGTTAAATCATACGGAAGTACTGATTACAAAATCTAACGTTTAAAACCAAACGACTATCTTTTAAGTAGACATAAA
Organism: Cimex lectularius; assembly: GCF_000648675.2. Taxonomy (NCBI): domain Eukaryota; kingdom Metazoa; phylum Arthropoda; class Insecta; order Hemiptera; family Cimicidae; genus Cimex; species Cimex lectularius. The sequence continues at coordinate 2,558,970 of NW_019392733.1, forward strand.
CAGCGCTAGTGTGTTAAAATAATAAGCCGTAAAATTTATTAAATTCACTAATTTCGTGGTCCGCTTGACCAATTAATATATTACAATTAATTAAGGTTTTTAGTTGAGATAAAAAAGTCAATGGCACGAGCGGGATTCGAACCCACGATCTTCGGCTAGATACGCCGCTGCTCTACCATTTGAGCTATCGTGACCTCGATCCACTCGGANGATGGGAAGTTAGTGTCCGGGTGGATCGAGGTCACGATAGCTCAAGTGGTAGAGCAGCGGCGTATCTAGCCGAAGATCGTGGGTTCGAATCCCGCCCGTGCCATTGACTTTTTTATCTCAACTAAAAGCCTTAATTAATCGTAAAATTTATGACAAACCAAAATTATATACCTTCAAGTAGCTTGTATATGTTTAATTTATTACATTTTTCATTATTTATGTAAAAAGTATTAAGTTACAATTTTTGTTACTAAGGAATATTTATTTTATTTTATTCGTAGTTGTGATTATTGTCAATCATATTGAGAAATTATAAAGCTAAAATAAAAGCTCAGCAATATTGGCACAATAAGTGATCGATTCTTAAACAAACAAGGTAGATTTTGATAGATCATAAAATTTGAGAATCTGTCCATTAGAAGTCATTCTCACCCGATCAAGGATAGGCCATGCGAAGTTGACACACGTACACATATTTTTAGGATAAAGCCCAGTATATGTCCGGCATGCAGAGAAAGGTTGCTCGATATGTCTCAGCTGATGTAGGGGTGGAATTCTTTGGATCCAAATGCATGGTGTTCGGCTAATTGTGTTAGCCGAACACCCTGCAGATATGAGAATTGCGTTTGACCACTGAAGTCGCTGATCCGATTCTTGGAGGAAACAGGGTTGTTTCATTGTATACAGTAATGATAGTTTTGTGTCCCTAGCCAATGTGAAGAGTGAATGTATTCAGTACCGTGATTGTGTAGTGCGAGGGAGCCGATGGCGGAATATTGAGTACTTCCATCGATCCTCAATTAAGTTAGTAGTATAATATAGAAGGTGATATAGAGGGTGATGAAAGAATATCGAGTACTCCACCACCCTAATTGATTGGATGGTATGTAAATAGGAAAGAATGAATAAGTTTGTAAATGGGTCTGGATTTAGGAACTATATGTGTTGGGTGCGGAATTGACGTAATTGATGACAACACCCGGAGCCCAACCAAGGTGGCAGGACGGATAAGATCGAGATCCGTCCCTGGACTACACCTTAAAAAAATTGCGAAACGGAAAAATTGAGCTAATTATCAAACAGTCACAAATAAAAGCTGAAAATATATTAAAATAGCAATAAAAAAAGAGACCTGTTTGTAAATTATTCCATATTCAGGCAGTGACAATAAGGAAACAGCAAGGACAAACAATTACACACTCGTATAATTAGCCGAAATTTAAATTTATTCGTTAATCATGTGTTTACGTACCTTGCAGATAAAAAAGGGGAAAAACGTGCCTGGGCAGAATTTTAATTTACTGCATTCTATTACAGCCAATTAGATTTTGACATCTGCAAATTCATTTGCGCCTCGGCACTTTTGCATATTCATATTGTCTGGTATTCAACGTCTCGGCGAATAAACCCCACCCCACTCAGAGAATACCTTACAGAAATGATTTCTTCGATCAATTTATCAATCGTATCCTCTCTGCCCAGTAAAATCTTGATATACCCGATTTTGCAATGTCACAAATTTTGACGTATTATACTACGTAATCTAATCTATCATATAAATAATATGCCCAATAAATATTTGGTTAATTAATTTATTGCACAAATTTGAATCGACATGCAACATATTGAATTAATTATTCAGTATGTTATTCATTATAACACAAACAAGGTAAGAAAATAATGAATTCACATTTTTATTAATTATCAATATTGTCATTTTTTAACTAAAAATCAAAAACAAATTAACAATCATACAGATACATTTAAAAATTACAGCCGTTATTACATCCCGAGAATTTTTTTACAAGGGTTACAAGGTCATATCAACCCTCGGTGAGCTTTTGAAGGGCCGCTGGATTCAAACCCTAAGGTAAAGTGAGAAATAAGTTAACGATTTAACGTGAGTGAAAAAGAGTACGAGACGAAATGAGAAACAGCGAAAGATAAATGGCGTGAATGAGAAAGAAAGAAAACGCAAGAGATAAAATATGGGAAATAAAAATATAATAAAAATAATGAGAGTAAACTATACATAGAAACGAGATATATAGATAGGTAGAGAGACAGAGATAGAGAGAAAGAAAAATAAAGACAGTAAGACAGTCAGNAGAGATAGAGAGAGAGAGAGAGAGAGAGAGTGAGAGAGTGAGTGAGAGAGTGAGTGAGTGAGTGAGTGAGTGAGTGAGTGAGTGTGAGAGAGAGAAAGAAAGAAAGATTGTGTATGAGAAAGTAAGACGCACAGGGAGTATTAAATACTAGTAATAGAGAAGGGTAGGGTATAGGAGGTGTAATGACAATTTAAAACAGGGGGTGTGCTTACGAATGATATACCGGCAGGGAGGGGTTTCGTGCTCAATTGAATGAGGGAAAATCCAGGGCTGTTAAAATTGAAAAATTATGCAAACTTTTTTTGGACGGGGTAACCTCCGAGATTAGAATTGTAGTGGCATCCGTTTCGAAAAATATCTGTTAACGTCGTAAATAACATAATTGGTTAGAGATCAAACGTCGGCCGGTTTATGGAAGGGAGTCGTTTCTAGAAGTCTCAGCCGTTTTCACTTTTAAATAATGAATAGGCAGGCGCTTGTTTGCATGTTAGTAACCTTCCAGAACACAGACAGTATTCACACATTTTTGAACTTAATAATTCACGTGCCGTGACGGGTTCGTTAGTATAAGGGATTTGTTTATAGTGTCAATTAATATTTTATGATCGTTTTCTAACGAGCAACTGTGTTTATTGTCAATCAAACCAACATTACGCATGCATTATTTAATGTGTTAAATATCGCAAAGTTCTAGAATAGTGAGTCCGCAATGTTTTATAGATTTGATTAATTTAAGTCAATCCTTGTTTTGCTACAGGAAATTCAATTGGTTTTCCAATTCTTCTAAGAAACAAGGGGATCGACTTTTCTATCTTCAGATACCCTAATCAGCGTAAAAGGTGTTCGATAATCTCGGGAATTTCTCGTTCAGTTACGGTTTCCTGTACCCCTCCTTTCCGACAAATTCTGCTTCTTTTAAATTTGACAAACGAAATCGTTCAGGCAAATGGAAAAGTTACACCATCCTCATCCCTTTAACCCCTATATGTTATAGTATATTCATAATAATATTATTATACGGCCGAAAAAGCTTAATAAATTTGTGTTATAATATTTAATCCTGAAAATATTAAATTTCGATAAGACGGTTCTCGTTATTTTATTATTATTTGGATCTTTAAGTTTTCTTTGTATGTCTTGATAATGTACCTTTTCACTTGACTTGATTCTTTTGTACTCGATAGTGAACATGGGTCTCGGTAACTTATATGCCATTTTGGCATTCAACAAAAGAAATTTTTACTCTAGCCTTATCGCACTAATTTTTTTCATCTATCCTCGATTTAACAATAAATATAATGTGTGGTGTTTAATGTGTTAGTTGTATAATAGTACTATAATAGTACCTAGGTCGTGTAAAACTGGAGCCACAAACTGGATTTTTATTTTCTGACTTCTTTCCAGAGGCAGTCGAATGCAACATTGAACAAAAGTGTACCAATGTGTCTCGATAGATGTTCACCAAGAAGGATCTTCTCTGGTAAAGTCATCACTTCGATATGTAAAGTTGAGGTACATATGAAAAGAGAGCGAGAGAGGGAGAAGAGGAAAAGACAAAGTAACACAAATTACCGGATTAAAAAGAGAAAACAGGATGAAAGACGATATAATTAAAAAAGAGTGAAATAAAAATTGAGAGAATGAGATAGGAAGAAAAAGTATGAAACAAAGTATGAGAAAGAGATTGCTAGAGAGAAAGAGTCAACGAAAAAAATAGAGAGGGAGAAAAAGTTACTGACAGAAAAATAAAACATTTAGAAGTGGAAAGGGAGAAAATTAGAACAAGAGAGAAAGAGAGAGATAGAGATGGATAGATAGATAGATAGATAGAGAGAGAGAGAGAGTGTGAGAGAGAGAGAGGGGGAGAGAGAGTATTGTACGAAATAAACAATGATCCTAACGAGAGTGAAAAAGAGTGTAAGACAAAATATGAAAGAAAGAAAGAAAAATTGAGGGAATGAGAAAGAAAGAAAAATTGGGAAAAAATGATGAGATAAAGTGCTGGAGAGAAAACAGAAAAACAAAAAAGAGAGAAATTGGGAGAGAGGGAATTGTAAAGTGATAAATAAATTATGATCTTAAAGAGAATAAAGAAGAGTGAGAGACAAAATCAATATGAGTAAAATAAAAATTGAGAGAGTGAGAAAGAAAGAAATTTGTCAGAAAATAGAAATCAGAAAAAATGTTCTTATTAAAGCTCCTCCATAATCATTAAATCACAATAAATAATTTGTTAGACTGAAAAAAATAATATTTTCTTATTGAAGGAAACGTTGAAAGGGCTGAAAAGTTTGGATAACAGTAGGACCATGTGCCTTTGACATATGACTGCTAAGGTTGAATCGATTCAGTGAATATTTCTAACTTTTGTGACTTGCCTGCATATGAACGATAATTCAATATATTCCAGGTTGTATTGTGTAAAATTACCAAGAAGATGGCTTTTTCATTTTTGTTTTAAGTGAAATGAGTACATTCAAGCAAGTTTGTTAACAGATAAGACAAGGCTTATGGTTTTTGTACTTATACTTTCAGAATGCGATACACAGAATTGAATAATACAATCTGTAATAATCTTGAATTTAAAGATCGTCGTAGGATAGTAAAGAAAAATTGCATTTTTTTGACCTCTCTTTAAACACCTAACTGGCCTTGAAAAATTGTCACAATATTGTAAGATTTTAAGTTAGATGCTTATTACAAGGTATACAGCTAACTCTTTAGGAAAAAAATCCGTATCAAAATTAAAAGCCAGTATAAGTCGAGTTATAAAAAAGAAATATGAAAGCCCCATTTGTTTGTCCAAAAAACAGTCTACACACGTTTCCTCAAAAATATAAGAAATACATAAAATAGATTCACATAGTAAGCTTATGTGTGTGTATTATGTGAAAATAAAATTAGAAATGTATGTAGGAATGTAAGAAAAGCTTTTTGTTAAATTTTTAATAAAAACACGGCTTGACCTTATTCTAAGAGGAAGAATTCGAACAATTCCTTTTAAGCTCTCTAAGTCTTTTCGACGTTTCTTTCCTCGATCGAATGAATAATCCTATCTAGGATGTCCAGCTTACAATACTTACGAGAGAACTAAGACGTTATTTAGTTGAGAATTTCCCCGAGATAAGATCACAACGTCTATGGAATTGGATTACTTCTCTTTCCTCTCACAGAATTTTTTCAAGAGTTAAAAAACATCATCAAACAGCAATAGAGAAACACTATAAAACTAGCCAAAATATCCGATTGAATCTTCAAAGTAGACTATTAGCAATTATAGTTTCTAGAATTTGTAAATTATTACGGAATATCACAAAAAAATAAGTTATTTATTTTTTCGAACGATTTGTTGTGGTTAAAATTAATCAATGGAATAATAAAAAAGATTTAAAATTAAATCATTCTGTGACAAATCTATCGAACAATTAATTTAAAATGTATTGCATAAAGGGATTGCGACAATTCTCATATTAAGATAATTTCTTGTTTTATCAAAAGGATTATCCAACTTACATAACTTCTTCCTGCTTTACACAATCCAGTCTCCAGGACAGTGTTGACAAGCTTGTAGGCTGATTGACAAAGAAGGTTTGGATGCACCGACCGCAAACCTTCAACCTGATGAAGAACTTTCTCGAGGGGCGTTAGCATTATAAGCAGAATAGCATTATTAACCCAAGTTAATAAAATTGTTAACAAATATTTTTGTTAGTACACTTTAATGAAAAATTCATTTTGATCAATTTCAACATACAGCACACCCTATTTTCATTCAAACTGGACTGTTGTGTTTTGTAACTTCCTTTTTGAAACTTTTCTTTTTTACCTTTAAAAAAAAAATTAAGTAAATTTAACTTGTAACTCGCTATTGTTTTCGATTAATAAAGAGTTTTTATCAGTAAGGACTTTTAACGGAGAGGCCATGTGGACTCCATAACCTTTATATTTTTTATTTTGCTCCAAAATTTGCCGTTAGGAAGGCGAAATATATATGTCGTTAGCTTGGAAAACTTATAAAAGTTTTGTTCCTCGGACCAATCCACTTCTACAATTAAGTTTATCCAAGACAGGCGATGGAGCCCCCGTTTCAATTTGATCTGTACAATCCATGCCTAATTTTTTTGTCTTAAGCTATTTATCCTCATTTACAGATTTTTATGTTTTCACTAAAACCAACACCAGCAGCTTAAATTTATTGGTGACATGTCCCGTAACGGTGAGTCATTTTGTACAACTCGTAGACGCTTTTTCTTTTTTTTTTTCAAAAGAACGAATATGGAGCGTTGGTAAAAGCAGCATTTTTTGACTACATCGACGAATGTTGGATGTCATTAGTTGTTCGATAATTAATCAATTTAAAAAAAATGGTTAAGAAATTTGTGTGTACTATTAATATTACTTTACATATGATATTGTACAATTAATTAAGGTTTTTAGTTGAGATAAAAAAGTTAATGGCACGAGCGGGATTCGAACCCACGATCTTCGGCTTGATACGCCGCTGCTCTACCGCTTGAGCTATCGTGACCTCGATCCACTCGGACACCAACTTCCCATCTCAACCTACAACCTTTCGAATTTTCTCTCCTTTTTGCAATTTTTCAAATATTGTGTAATCAGGATTCGATTCTCGGCGACATATGAAGTGGCCACGGGGAGCTATCAGTGAAGTTATACTTCGTTTTACTTATTAAATCGATTATATTTAGTGGTCTATTGACCAAATTACTTCTTTAAATTAATTAATCTTTTTATGTAAGGCTTTGGTTGAAATGAAACAGCTATGCCACGAGAGGGATACGAAGTTGGTGTCCGAGTGGACAAATGAAATGGCCACGGAGAGCTTTAGTGAAGTATACTTCATTTTAAATCATTAAATTCACTAATTTCGTGGTCCACTTGACCAATTAATACATTACTTAAGGTTTTTAGTTGAGATAAAAAAGTCCTTGGCACGAGCGGGATTCGAACCCACGATCTTCGGCTTGATACGCCGCTGCTCTACCACTTGAGCTATCGTGACTTCGATCCACCCGGACACTAACCCCACCTTTTGAATTTTTCCTCCTTTTTGCCATTTTTTGTGTCCGAGTGGATCGAGGTCACGATAGCTCAAGTGGTTGAGCAACAGCGTATCTAGCCGAAGATCGTGGGTTTGAATCTCACTCGTGCCATTGACTTTTTTATCTCAACTAAAAACCTTAATAAATTGTAATATATTAATTGGTCAAGCGGACCACGAAATTAGTGAATTATATGATATTGTATTGTTGATATTTTTGGCATTGATAAATTATTGTAACATATCTATGTAAAAATAAGATAAACAACAAAATGTGCATTCCTCGTATATGCATATATGTAATCCGTATGTACAATATTCTATTCTAGAAGTTCGATATATTTTTTGCATGATCAATTATACGGACAATACACTAATGCTAAATCCTGGGGGCCTGGAAGATGCCTCTGGAAAATGGCTATTACGTCTTCCAACTCGAGTAGTGACACTATTTTTCTGTGACGTAGAACATGCTCAAATATATTTACTACAACAAAGACTTCAGTGTTCATGGGTGCAATCAACATTTTTGATAGAGATTTGGCACTCTCAGAAAATTTCCATATGTGGAAGAAACTAATAATGGTATTATTTGTTCCCATAATGGAAACGGAGGAAGGAGATGCAGGCATGCCAATCGATGCCACTGCTCCAAAATATAACTTCACCAACAAGTACAAGAAACTTATACCAGAAAGGGAAGATTGGGTTAAAGGAAAATCTATGAAGTCCAATTCCTAATGGTATACAAATGGCTCAAAAACTGGTAAAGTTGCGGGAGCTAGAGTCCTCGGGATGAATCCGATTGATGATACGGCCATCTGTAAAACTTATAAAGGAATTTCTGGAGTGTAACCACAACAGAAACAGGATTCTAGTCGGACTCTTGGCAGAGCACTGCTACCTAAGAAGGCACATGCATCGGATAGGAGTACAGACAGAACAGAACCTGTACAGATATCGCTAGGAAGAAGATGATACCGTAGAACACGTTTTATATTTTTTGTGAGTGTTTATGTAGGTGCAGATTCTTCCAACTAGAATAGGAAAAGCCGCAAGCAAGATTCTGCACTAAGGAGACACTGGCAACGAATGGAGGTTGATTAGCAACCTGACGCTGACCAGTTAGTTATAAAAATAAAGGAGCACAATAGATCTACTCAGATTGAGGTGGAGAAGGGCGTATAGCTGCCTCTTTTATCCCTATACCTAGTTGTTCACATTCGGTATCCATCCAGCTAGCACAAATTATTGCCTATTGAAAGCATATACAAGGAAAATACCTATACAAGCGTACATTGTTCTAATGAGTATCGTAGAAATATTTTTCGGATAAGTTACACATATTCGTTTGTTTGTATTGTTTCATTGAAATGTAAAATGAATCAGTAAATTAAAAAATCAAGTGATAAGATGGCTGATATAAACTGATTTTTGCAGAGCAGCATGCACATAGCAGCGATATTTTTTGAAACTTCTTTCAACAAAAAATTACTATATTATCTGTTTAAACTTAGTTAATATTTTACAAAATGTTGTCTTCTATAGGGTTAGCAAAGAAAGCATAATTAGCACACTACACATCGATGGAAGATATGACATGCGAGGGGTTCGATATTCAATTAGCCCACACGTCTATAGTTAAATGGTAGCGAAATTTGTAGGAGGCCAAAATTTTACGAGGCATTTAACGGAGTGGCGGATTCATGGCTCGTTAAAGCCACCCTGGAAAGAGTCTGAAACTGAAATCGATTGAATTAGAAATTAGAGAATGTAAATGTTGTCCCTCCTTGAATAATGCTCTAATGAAGTCAGTGAACACCGAACGAGGATCTGCCGTTACAGTAAACGAATTTGTTCCAATACCAGAGGCGTCGTTAGGCTTAATAACACCAGCGGCCGACTTGTCTCCTCTCCACCCGCCCCTCAATAAATGTATTCCGATTAAATTTGGATGATTTTGTGAGAGAGTGAAGATGCCGTATGTCGAGTAAATACGACGACCTAAACGCCAGGGACTTGAACCTAATTATTACGCGGAAGGGTTGCTTTGGAATTGATTTGAAAATCACTGGGTTTCTCAATCAGGCGGAATTAATTGATCAATTTTTTTGATAGTTTCGCGACAAACTGTGCATTAATTTGGAACAGTTTTGGTTTCGAGCATATGGTGATATGAAGAAGAAGAAAATAAATTTTATTTCGGAGCTTTCGGGGGGGGGGGGACCCTTGAATAACAAAAAAGAACAAAAGTTGGCACAATTCCTGTCAAAGTCACGATAGTTCAAGTTATTCGGTCGTGGGTTCGAATCCCCCTCGTGACACTAACTTTTTCATTCAACTAAAGATTTAAAATGAAGTTAGGTTGGGAATTCCCGAGGTTGTAGGAACAGATAAGGAAGAAGCGACTAAAAGGTTGTTAATTTATACGAGAGGGGATCATAAATAAGACTAGTGTGTATAGAAGAATTAAATGAATTATAAATAAAGAAAGGGGAATGGACAGAAATTGCCAAGAAAGTATAGCCTGCGAGAAGAGGTACAGCCATTTCAAACCACGATATTAAATTGACATGTGCATTAGACACATAAGAGTTCTTTGCGGAGCTAAATGTGAACCGAAGAAAGCAGTTCTTGATACTCTTGAGTGAGTTAACAAGCTCTCTGGTTAGTTGACCATAGATCAAACGATCGAAATGGGGACGCACCAGGAAGGAAACTAGGAGTTTGTAGGTGCTGTTTGGGCAGGATTGGGCTGTATGACGGAATTGAGCAGGGGGAAGAAACAGCAGATATTTGGAAAATGGATATAAATTCCGGGATAGGGTTTGATCTTGCGACTATCCCAAGGTTTTTGACAGATGATATCAGAACTAAAAACGAACAGCGATACATTTTGTGTACACGATTCACTTTTAAATTTTATTCTAAATTTTAACAAAACCATAAACTAAAGTATACAATTTTTCTGAAAAATATACAGATAACAACAAATCTGGAAAACAATATTTAGTTTTGAAGATAATTTCGGTTCATCTTTTCAACACCGAACCATTTCAACGAGAAGAATAAAGCCGAAAGTTAAGAATCTGTACTACCACTTCCTTCCTTTCATGTAATTTTCTATAAGCACATGTTGTTTTCATTAGTTAGCGATATAGTTAACATGTATACAAATAAAAACATGTTGGAACATTAATTACATATAATATCCTCCTTTAGATACCCAAGATTTCATTTTTACCGAGCCTTTTTTCCCGTTTGTTGAAAAAGAAAAAGTTCACGAAATGGAAGAAATGACGCAGTGTGCTTTACGCCAAATGTCAAAACAAAGATCCGGTGGTGGCTTTATGAAACAAATAGCTGTATTATATTCTTTAGTTGGTGTTAAATAGCTCTAAGGGACAAGGGTGAATCACGAAAATAATCTTATTGCAGGTGTATAATATCGTGGTAGCCATTTCCCAAGACACCTGTCGGTGCCACAAATGTTTCGTTAGAATATTTGATATTAATTACCTTGCAGACAACCAAAAATATATCAAACCAATAATTACCTTCAATAAGAGTAGATACATACGAATAATACAATTTTTGGGAACAGTTTTGTCTTACGTTTTGGTAAAATAAACCAAAGAGTCCACAGTTTTGAAAAAATGACAAAGTAGACCTTCTCAGAATGGCACTACTGATAAAGTAAACCTCGGTTTGGAGCAACGAAAAGCAGTATTAATAATATAATTCCAAATTCCTTAAATTATACTAGCATTAAATTTACAAAAGTAACCTAACTGCTGGGGTACTCGTTACAGCAGTTTTCCAGAGGCACCCACAATTGCCACCACGTGCTTCTTCTATTACTACACTGATGGACAAATTTAACTATAATGTAAGTAGCACTCAATTTATTTAGTCTAAAATTAAATCCATTATTTTTCTACATTAGTTACAGGTAATTAGAGGCTACTGTACTTAAAATAAACAGTAAATAATGCTTTCTTTACTTCCTTTATTTACTTTGTACTTAATAATCCCATTTGCACAAAAATTAGCATTATGCCCTTCCATTCTGCTACGCCTAATGATCGCTATCAGTTAATTTTTTTCCTTCGTTGATTTCATTTAATATTATTCTTATTCTTAAACCTTTTTCAATGGCTCCAGTCAGGCATTTGAGTGAATATGACAGTGTCAAGGTCACAACACGTAATTATCAGAGGAAGATTTCGTGAATCGCCAGGAAACTAAGTGTAAATAACTCTACAATAGGAAGGAGAAACAGGGCTTCACACTGGAAGGCCAGGAATAGTTCGACCTAGTTCTACGGATGAAACAGCAGCATTACCGGAAATGAGGTAAGAAAACTGTTAAGAAAAGTCCGAAACATGTTGATATCCTCCAGGACCGTAAGAAGACGGCTCATCGAAAATCCCCTCAGCACCCGGCATCCGACTGGTGGACCTCTTCTTCGATTCGAAGGGAACAGGTGATTTGGACATTGGAAGAGTGGGGACGAGTTCTCTTTACAAATGAAGTAACTTAATTTCATATGGAGACGGTATCCCGCTGCTGGATGTTTCCTGGGATACATTTCACGGAGGGTCATTGATTTGGGGGTGGCATTTCCTTCGACGCCCACAGAGAATTGGTTGTTGTGCTGGGAAGATCTCTACCTTCACAGAGGTACTTATAAGACATAATTAAAGAACATGTGATGCCAATTCCCCCCCCCCACACATCGTTGGGAGATTCTTCCTAATGCAGGTTAATGCCAGGCCCGATTGAGCACTATGGTGGATGACTACCTGAATGAGGTTGAAACTGAGTGCTTTGTGTGGCCAGCTAGAAGTCTAGATTTCAACCAAATCGTACACATTTTGGACCAACTTAAGCTACGATTACGACGGTGAAACCCAGGTTCTAACATCCCAGAAGAGTTGGAATCAGCTGTTCTTATGAATGGGAAAGAATTCCTCAGGTTTTTTTCTTCTTCAAGCGTTTAACGGACATGATTGGTGCGAGAGGTAAAAATACTCGGTACTAAAGGGGACCAAAAAAAGGTTTATTTATATGTTTATTATTATTTTTTAAATATTTTTGTCTTTTTGTTGTTCTTTACTTAATATTTTTTTTAGAATTAAATACTAAACATTTTATTTATAAATGTCTATTTTAACAGCCAAAATACGAATGAACCTAAATACATTGAAATTTAAGGGTGGTGCTTTAATTTTGTCCATCACCGTTTATTGGCCGCAGATAAAAACCTATTGAATCGATATGTACATTCAATATGGGTCGACCAATAGCAAAAAGGAGCTTGCACCAACGTTGCTTTATTAATTTTTGGAAAAAGAAATTAAAAAGTCCACGAATCGAAAAGATGGCTCAATATTCCTTCTCTGAAAGTCACTAATAATAAATTAAATTTCCTGAGGGTGGTTTTAAGCAGCAAATAAGCGTATTCATTTTTTAATGTTGTCGAATAGCACAGAGTATTCTTAACGAAAATAGCAAAATTATTAATTATTGCTTAAGAAAGCTAAGTGTTTTTTGTAATTGTTTAAATGTTAAAAGTTCACGAAACGAAACAGCTTCGTTGCAGAACCGGTTCGTTTTTTTTCTGTTTTTTCTTAGTGTGTGGATCTTGTTCACCGTTGGACTTTAATTGAAATGGATAAACCAAACAGTTCACTCGAGTTTTCTTGCACTCAACCCACACTGATCAGCCCTAGAGAGAAAGAGAGAGAGAAAAAAATTATTTGTCGAATTAATTATTTATTCGGCTCAGTTCGAAGTGGTGAGACGGGTTCTGGGTTTGGATGCTGTAGGGAAACCGGAATGATGTAATCCGTTCATAGGTACCTGGTTTCCTCCTTGATGCGATAGAGACCTCCGCGAGTGAAATCCTTCATTGGACGAAAACGAAGCCGCTACCGAACCGAGCTTATAAATGAGCTCCTTTTTTCCTTCAGGGGATCGCATTTTCGAAAACAAGCTCATCGAGGTTTATGCAACTTGTTCGCCGATACGGAAATTTCCTTGCAGCTCGCACTAAAGCGCCCCGCCGTGTCTTGGATAAGAAAATTACTCGCAGCATCAAACCACAACCTATGTCAAGCGAGGAATAAACCATGTAAATTTAAAAAATGTAATTTATATGATGACATAAAATATGGCAGGTAGTCTTGTAATAAATATGAAAATGGATAAAACATTTATAATTGGTCATGGCTAAAACAAGTTCAACGAATTTAATAAAATAAAATAAAAATCTCGCAAACTTAATTAAGTTAATGGGTCTTATGTCTTGGTATATCATCATCAATGACATTTCGCCCCGATAAAAATTAACTAAAACTTGGAAAGCGCACTTTCGCGCTGATTTATCCATACCCCAAAGATTTTTTAGTTTTTCGTTAAAACCTGCCCTGCCCTAATACTCAAACCCAGTTTCGTATTTTAAATATGACGTTTTGTTTTCATTTCAATTGTTAAACAAAACAAACCTTATAAACAAATCGACTTATACAAGGGTTAATTGTTTATTAGCATTGTGACATTTTAGAGGTTGCACCATGCCCTCCCGGCGCCATATCTCTTCCAAATGTCAATTGCCGTCTTCTTTCGTCTTTAATTAAAATCAACCGATTAAAACACTAGAGACGTGTTATTTAAACAAGCCAAAAAGTTGTTATTGAATGATAACATTCTAATCAATGGAATAAACAAGAAAAAATCTATTTCTCCTTAATTAATAAGACGAATGGAACATACAAAACTGTCTAAAGTGTGCATAAGCAAGTTGACACTCCTGTATACTGGTCTAATTTTATATAATAAACTTCATCTTTCTTAATTTAATTATTTCTGTCTTTTAATTTTTTCAGAATTTATAAAAATTTCTTCAAGTTTGAAAGAAGCCAATATAACTTTTTTCCGTCAAACTAATCCTTCTTAAATTGTAATTACCTTTTTAACTTAAAATTAACTTTAAAAAAATTATCCTTTTAATTTCAAATGAATAATTTTTTCATCAAATAATTCATTTTTAATTTCAAATTAACCCGTTTTACATTCAAATAAACGCTGTTAGTTTTAAATTAACATTTTTTAATTTCAAATTAGCCCATTTTAATTTCAAACCTTCAAACCCTTTCTTTAAAACGACATAAAATTTAGGTGATGGTGTGAATTGTAAGCATGTACAGTAAAACTGATGGGGATTTGCGCATTTTTATGTTTTTACAAAATTATTGAGAATTTAGAACACTATGAAAATTAATTATAGACTTATATGTGATATAAACATTATGTATATGTCTTGTTAATATAACCATTATAAATTATATAAAAACAATTTTTTTTTTTAAAATTGAGATTTTTCCTCATATAATATAAAATGATTATGTATAGCTTTTTCCCGTGAAATTAACCATTTTGACTATTAAATAAACCACTTTATATTATACACAAATTAACTTTTTTCATTTTAAATGAACTTTTTTTATTTCAAATTCAAGCTTTTCAATTTTCATCTATTACTAACCGTCAATGTAAATATCGAAGGAACAATAATGTAAAAATAAAATACCAATTTGAAATGTATAACATTTTATTGACGTAAGCTGTAAATGTGAAGTATGACACATTGATCTGGGTGTCATAAAAGGTTTTTAATTTTCACCAGTTTTCGTGGTCCGCTTGACCAATTTTTAGTTTTTAATTTTGTACGCCCAAGGGATGACGGGAACTGGACTACGTCCTTCTCTTGTAAACTTCTTACTTATATTTTAATCAAAATAAACTAAATTTAAATGTAACGAATTTCTGAACAGTATAACCAATTGAAATATTTGTAATGGAATAAAATTGGTACAGATTTTATAATTTGTTTTATCAAAAGGCAATTAAATTTTAATAACAGTGATGTTTTAAACAGGTGGTCACAAACACACGATTTCGTCATGTTTTGCGATCGTTAAATTAAAATTAACACGGATTTTACCTAGCAGTTTTTAAACATTTTTTTTTACTTTTAATTTTGCCCGTTTCCGGCATTAAATCAAGTCTTTTCCCCACAGGACTGTTGGAAATAATGACAATTATTTTTTTTTCTCCCCGAATCTCTTTATCTCTGATATGACGTACGGCACGACCCTCTTAAGTGGTAATAAATTCCTGGAACTCTCTCGCTCCAGCGCCCTTTTCCGTCGACCCGCCCCTCAAAAACTATACAGATAGCCCCCGGATCGATCGAAACCAAACGTCATTTGTCTTTATAGTCTGGTCACAGGTTTACAATAGTGTAATGATCAAAGGGATTTAATAATTAAATTGTAACAATAAGTACAACTAATATAATATAAGAAACACATGTTGGTTTAAAATTTTAAAATTGCAGACAGTCCATGCACCTGGATCCGTTACGTATTTGATGACAATTAAGCTTAGAATTAGTAGAAAAGTATTTTAACTTCAAGCAAACGAATATGCGTAAAAATTTAACAGTGCCATGATAACTTTCAGATTCTATGTCAAAAAATTAAAAGTTGTCTGGCCAGGATATTTATTCAGAAATTTCTTCATAACGGTTAGTGTAAATTCTTTCCTCTACGACTTACCATGAAACTAAAAACGTTTTCAAAGAGACCTTATTGCCGTAGGAGTAACCATAAAATTAATTCAAAGACACAAACTAAACAAACGTTACATTTCAAACTGCGCACAACCCTGGCGAAAAATGTTCACTAAGTTGCACGTTAGATTGTAAAAGAATATAATCCAACTCTAGTTGTTCTTGCTCGTCTTGATTAATAAATCGACGTACCCAAAATCCACAGGGTGTTAAACTCCCAACTGAAACGCTGCATCCATACATAGTTTTATACGTACACCTTCATGTTTTTTGCTAACGTGTATGTCTTAAAAACGTTACCCTACATTTGCAACATCTACGGTTTCTACTAGTAGGTGACCTAATCACGTATCTTAGAAGCTTAGCATACCATAAACAGGTAACGCAGATGACCTATTAATAATAATAAAGGAAAATTTGAAGACACTGGGCTGAATCAGATGTAAAACTTCTTAACTGTAAACAATGTGGTGTAATAATAAAAAAATAATTTTAAATACTAAACCTAAGAAAATGTCTCTTATACCCTTCACAAGAAGAAGAAAGCTATATCTAACACCTACTATTCTAAATTATGAAGCCATATTGAAATGCTGAAAAATCTTTTATTTGGTATATAAATATATAAGGATGAAATGTATCAAGTTATTACGAAAACTACTGAATTAACTGAAATACTTTACCCAATTTTAAGTAGTAGTAGAATACCTACTGGTTCGATATTGTTTGCACTGTATACCGCAAAGAGAATGGGATCAAGCCTGCTGCCATACAGAACACCCCTAAATAAGAAGTGATTACTAATGTATCCAGTAATTGGGGAAACTACTAAGTTTACTCAACAACTTAGTACAATTTTTAGGTGGTAGTGAATACGTACTGGTTCGATATTGTCCGCAGTGTATTCCAAAAAGAGACTTGGACCCATCATGCAACCATAACTCCTCCTATGTAATAAATGAAAAGAAGAGGCTCTTTTGTTTGCACAACAGGTCCGGGTGCAACACTTGATCAAAGGCCTAACGTCTAAAAAAGCACCCAAGCATTCCGTCTGCTCAAGGGAAGATGCTATGATGTCTACCACACCGTGGCACTGTTGAATGGTTCAGTGATATGCCTGAACCCGAATTGATGGGATGGAATATCATTGGAGCTTTGAAAGACGGGATATACATGTTCCAGGAGTTCTTCAAGAATTTTGCCAATTATTGTCAGCAAACCGATGAAGCGATATGACGTAGAGAGAAATAGATATTTCCAAGGACTGAGTTGCAAAGGTGGCAAGGAAAAATTATAGCATTTTTGGGAAGATTCCCGTTGGGTATGGTGAAATTCTTCTAAAAGATGAAACTGCTAACTTCTCCTAATAAACAAACTACCAAGAAATAATCATTGACCAAAAGCTATAGTGAAGAAACCAGGAACATACTACATAACGCCAAGGTACTACCAAGCATAAATCAGAGATTATGTAGCAAAAAGTGAGGAATTGGTTATACAAGAGGAGTACTGGTTATACACGATGGCCAGAACCCTGGTCACATATAAAGATCTAGTATTAATGGTGGGCTAAAAACAATGCATATAGGAAGACATAAAAAACTGCAAAGTCTATCAAGACAAGATCAAATATAAAAGATGGAAGAAAAACCAATTTCCCATGTGTAACTGGTGCCCAAAGGCTCATGTGGACAAGCCATACAGGCAACATACTTCATAACGCCAAAGTACTACTAGTATTGGCCAGAAATTATACACCAAAACTGTAAAAGGTACCTCAAAATGGTACAATTGGTTGTACACCAAACAGACCCATGGTCACAAATGGTGCTACTCGTTCACTGCTGATGATGGATGAACAAGGCGGCGTCTTGTGTAAGTCGTTTCACCACGCTGATGACGCCACGATGGCATCATGAATGAGAGAGTCGTAATATGGTATCAAAGATTGAATTGAGGTTGTAGAGGAAAAGGGGGCGAATTACAACCTAGGTTTCAACCTACAACCTTTATTATTGGCTCAAACTGTCTTCCAAGCTGAGAGCCATGCAATCCAACTCTGTACTGAAAGATTCACGATTACGTAATGTAGGACAATAAGGCCGCTAAAAAATCACATAATGCTTATTACGTATTAGAAGCTATAAACTAGTCTAAGAATTCCCAAATTGCCTAATGACTTTTGGAAAATAAAATTTTACTTTGGGTGGGTTCCGGGATATGAATAGAAAGAAACCAACAGGCAGACCAACTAGTAAAAGAAAGGGATATCCTTAGCCCATAAGACCTGATGTAAAAGTATTGGCTTGGGAAAGTTTGCAAAAGTTGAAGATGAAAAATGGCTTACAAATAAAAATCCAAGCACTGGACAAAAGCACAAGCTAAGAATTTCACAAATCTCTCAGAAAAAAATCGAAAGAAATTTTTCTCTGTGCAAGATGGTTTTGGGGAAAATGAGAGGTCTTACTTCTTCTTGTGTATGATAGATTTTTTCTTGGGGGTTGATATTTAAACCAATTTTCTTACACATAATTTTTATAATTTTTTCTACCTTTTCCATCTTATAATGAAACACTGTAATCAAGGTGTTGCTCATTGAAGTTCAAGCGGGAAAAACGTGATGACTAAATTGCAGTTGGCAAATTATCTTTTCTAATGAGCGGATCGTCCCGGATGTGCATAAGGGGCGAGCTGAAGGTTTTTAAATTGTCTTAATTGTTCTGGTATGTCGCTCTTTCTCTCAGCCGATCTCCTTTTCGGACGAACTTTAGATTCTCAACTCGATTTATTTTTATTTTATATTGTATTTCTATGTGCTATGCGATCTTTATGCATACTTTTATTGTACAATTTGAAATGTTTATGTTAGTGTTAATTAAATGAAAAGATTTCTGGTGCTTAATATTATGGATAATAAGAAATGTAAAGCATTAAAACTATTTTCATCGAATTAGTGAAAATTCCTTAAACTGTAAAGGTTCGGAGGGACGGACTTTGAGTTAATTTTCCGAGACTCCGACCCGAACAGATTCCTCTACCAAAGTTGACAGAGACTGAATAAACAATAATTAAGTGTACATTGTCATAAGGTAATAATTTCTTCTGATAGACCTTCAGAACCTTGTGAAAGAATGGAGTATAAGCTGGATCATTAGTTATTTGAAAATTAATAGGAGATGGGTCTTCTTTAGAGACGGGATTTATCTTGAGTTTAATCTTGGATATTTTGTCCAGTTTAATTCAACCTTCAACTTAATTAAAATGCTAATTCTTAACTGAGGTCGGAGCTTCCAGGCTTAATTCAAAAAAATAATAATTTCAATTTTAAAGAACCTTAATAATTATCAAGTTCTGGATAAACCCTTTAAATCCCCGACCGACTGCCAAGCCGCTGTTAAGTTTTAACAAAAGCACTTTTGAGGGAACTTTAACAATTTCGTTAATTGGTTGTTGTAAACACTCACAATTTCAGGGTGTACTTTCATTCCGGGGAAAACACCTTTGTAGATGCTGTAGCAATTACGAAGGGAGTCTTGATCGAACGGATCAGCATTAGCAATTCTAAAAAAACTGTCACCTGAAACAAAAAACAATAAATTAATCAATTAGTTTTTTGGGCCATCTTTTTAATAACAAGACAAAACTCGTGCTATTTATTTTTCGACATATCGTTATATATTTAAATTATTGTAATTATTACTAATGCATGTTCAAATATTATAATTTAATTAGGTTTGTAGAAACGTTTTATTATTGTTAATATGAATTTCAGTATTATAGTATCATTAAACATAAATCAAGGAATATGAGTTTTCATAATATTTTTGTAATGTTGTGAAACGGTAACGGAGGAAACAAGGCATAGAATGAGGAATTTGATATTCGTGGTATATAAACCATTCCAATTTTATTCAAGTTATGATACTCGAAAAAAACTGCTTCTTTGCTTTATGTAAATATCATTTCAAATGAAAACCACCGGGTCGTACATTGGCGGGAAGTAGACACCGTAAAATTATATGTAGTGACATGCGATACCAGAAAATATTCGATACCAGTTCTCGATACTGGCATCGAAAGTAATATTCGATACTACTCAAGTATCGACAGAAATTAATCGATTAGCGGGTACTTACTCATATTAGTAATTTTTCGTTTCATAAATGATTAACTTACTTATCGTCTTGTGGATGTAACACGCTCATGCGTTGAAATAAACAAGAATTGGCTGGTTTTTTTTTTCATTTTTTTAAAAGTATTTTTTCATTTAACACATTGCACCGTAATTGATATTTCAGTTTTACCGTTATCGAGTTTTGGGAAAATTTATCAACGGGTGTTTTGTTTTCAAACGTTTGAAAAGATTAGAAGTATTCCCACTGTATTCCCGCCGACGATTCACTTACTTTTGGCAGGAGACATGATTAGGAATCTACCTACGAGAAGGAAGGCGAACACCTGTTAGGTACTTGAAGACAAAAACATTTATAAGAAATTACTGAATTGAAAGTGCGATACGGGAAAGAATTATGAATTATGAGAATTATAAGTAGATTCACTATTTTTCGTGGTCCGCTTGACCAATTAATAACATTCAATTAATTAAGGTTTTTAACTTGAGATAAAAAGTCAGTGTCACGAGCGGGATTCGAACCCACGACCTTCGCCTTGACTCTACCACTTGAGCTTTCGTGACTTCGATCCACTCGGGGACTAACTTCCCATCTCAACCCCACCTTTTGGATTTTCCCTCCTTGTGTCAGGAGGGATCGAGGTCACGATAGCTCAAGTGGTAACTCAGGCCCTCACTGACCTTGGAAGCAATAGATCCCATCTACATCGACACAAGATTTATACCAAGTGCAAAATGCTCGGTGAGAAAGCGCTTAAACAAAACTGGCACTATTATATTTACGGATCCATTCATCAAGAGAGATGGAGATTAGGATTAATTCGCAATGCAACGTCGAGAGACTGGCTATACCTGGCCAGCAACTGCCACAGATTAATTTCTTAAGAACTGTTTTCTGTAACTTTTCATATGTGTTACAACGTAAAATTTGGTTTAAAGTTAAATCGTTATTGTAAATGGTTGTAAATTTAAAATTATTGTTTAGAATTAGTTATGAGTAAATGGTTTTTATTCTATTTTTATTTTATTTTAGCATTATTAGTATTTTATATTTGTGATTATTTATTATATATTTATGTAAAATATGTAATTAATATTCGATAATTATTTAGTCTACTTATTTTATAATATGATTAAGAAACACGTGTATGTATACTTAAATTTCATATCAGCTTCTCAGTTTTTTGATGGTTCAAGGGGTTAATTTTAAATCAAGAAAGGCTACTTTGAAATTGAAAAGTGTTAATTTGGAGTTATAAAAGGTTAGAATTAGAATTAGAATTACGAGACCTCCTAAGAGGCCTCTGGCTTCTCTCTGATAGATCAGGGGGAGTCACCCACCTTGTTGCCTGAGCGTCTCCGAGGCTAGGCACTAGTCGGCGCCATCGACTTCTTTGGTCATTTCGGCGCCCTTACATTCCCTAAAACTAATCAGTTTTTAACTTGAGACACTCATACAATAAATACATACATACTCCTATATACAAACCCAATCATACATGCATATCCTCTGTCTAGAATCCGTGTCGGAGGGTACTCGTATTCTGCCCCGACCCGGCTTGGCGAGGCAGCGGTGGAGCCTTGAAATGATATGCTACACCGCCGCCCAGCATACTCCTATTCTAACATAAACTAAATCTAAACTTTGACATATGAAATAAATACCCCATTATATTCAACCCAATATCTCTGAGAAACCTAAAAAGTTTTTCCTTAAACTCGCTGCCATGCTCGAGCATTCTCTTATAGTCCGGCGGTTTTCCATTTCGGTCCGTATACGGGGCCAAGCGCGACACCGTAAGTCTGTTATCTTGGTATGCTGGGCACCTCGGTCGAATCGCGCCAACCAACAGGTACCCATGAGTCGCACCTGTGTGACCGATCCGCAGGCGGGTCAGGACAACGCTTTCCCTTCGAGATATCCCCTCCGGGCTCCACCGGTTGACGTCGGCTTGACGGACACCAGCGCATCAGTCGAGTCGGCCCAACGACGCTTCCACTTTTCTAATATCGTATTTTTCACTATTATCTTAGTGTCGTCAGTCCGAATCGGGGTGGGCTTAACATCGAGTAATTAGAGTACCCGCTTTCGCGGCCAGGTCCACTCTCTCGTTTCCCTCCAGTCCGACGTGCACTGGAATCCAGGCTAAAACCACCCTTTTCCCGGCGCGCACAATGTCCGCATGTTTTAATTGGATTTTGCCGACCAGTCGAGCCCGTGTATAGGGGTCTCTCAGGGCTCTCACCGCGCTGAGGGAGTCCGTGCATATGAGAACAGTTTCGTCCCCCATGCCCGACACCCCCAGCATCGCGTGCCAAATCGCGTGTAGCTCGGGGGTGTACACACTGCACTCTCTAGGGAGTGGGTGGGAGGAGCTCTCCTCCCACGTGTACACCCCGCATGCCACACCCGCTCCGTTCTTACAGCCGTCCGTGAAGACGGTCTTACATGGGGGGAGCCGAGAGTGGAGTTTGGAGCTGCATGGTATGCGACTTTGGCAGGGCTGCCAGATCCTCCCGGATGTGTACGGCGGGGAGGGTCCAGGGCGGCACTGGCTGGTGTCCCAGCGGAAGAACCGGCCACAGTACCCTCCCCCCTCTCCAGGTATTCGGCAAAGCTTATCCCTAGAGGTTATAAAAGGTTAATTTCAAATTAAAAAAGCTTGATTTGAAGGTAAAAATGATTAATTTCAAAAATAAAAAAAGGTTAAAAGATTGCCTATTATCAAACGTTTTTGACCTCGAATGGATGTGGTTTCCAACCTCCCATAAACTATTGATTCAATCCCCGAATTATACATTGAGTAATCTCCGTTGAAAAACTCCTTCGGGCATGAACAGAACTTCTCAAATCCTGCACAATTGGTCATTGAAATTTTACCTAGAGAATTAACTAAATTGTATATTAAAAAAAGTTGCAACCCATCTATCTTTACTCCTGTTAACCTTGATTTACTATTTCCAGTTCATTTTTTTTTTCAAACTTTTCCATCCTACTGAATTAAAGTAGAACATGTGCAACTCCGCACGTCGAAAATCTTAGGGATATAACCTAATTACCTTTACTCTGTTTCAAACCTTCCTATCAATGCAACACTAGCGGATTGAAAGTTTTCCTAAAACTCATAAACCCACCAACCCCTTTATCATCTTAATTCATCAGCCTTCTTCCTAAGATGCCCAAAATCCTGGAAAACTTCCTTATAAATCGTTTATTAACTATACATGGCCCAGCTTCAGAGTATTCAGATGTCAAGCTGATTCAGGGCGGCGCCCCACTAGTGTACATTCTAGGTCTCCCCCTTTTTACCGTTTATACTCCTACATGAATACCATTATCCCATTATCCACCCCAATACTATTCTCCCATATATGTAAGATGTAATACGTATAACCTATAAATAAATTACTTAAAATATATACATATTTGGTTGGATGTTTGATGCCACAGCTGAGTAAATGTCAAGGGTAAAGTTATCAAATGATTTTTTTTTCTAATTTACAAAAGTGGAACATACTTAATTCATAGTCAGTATTAGAATGTTTAATCTATGAGTAAAAAAAATGGCCATCGGTGGTTAAGACGTTGCCACGGTACTCATCACTGCCAGATAGAGGACCATAGTTCGAAACAGCGCCCCTGAATTCGAAATCGAATATTTAATTAATAAGCTTTTTTTCCGAAATACTGGCACCAAGATGATTCAATCATACAAACTCGTAATTGAAATACCCTCGATAAAAATCTACGGGAAACAGAAAATTATTATAATTTAAACATTTTTGCCACTTTTATTTTACGATCGTTGGTAGGTAAATGGTGTTTTACTCGGTTTGATTGTCCAGAGGCTGCGTTGTACATTTCAATTTCCGAGCCAACATAAAAACAAGCCCTTTGAAGTTTTTATTTACGAACTTACCTTGGAATCGATTGTTATTCTGATTGTAAAAGGTTCATTTCATGTTTGAGTAACAAATATGTAAATAGAAGGAAATATGTTGTTTTTTCCCGTCTTCCTACGCGAGAGGGGGGGGGATCGAAATAAACCGAAAAAGGCTCTTCGTTTGGCTTGTCGAGAGAAGGAATGTAATGAGAGACCATATTCAGGGCCTGTTTCTTTTCTCAAAGGCGTGAAGCCCCACAGAGTGTGTGAAAAGCATGGTAAGTCAAAAGTATGCGAATATCTTTGGAGTTTTACTTCATATTTTTAAACGATTTTCACATCCTCACAGGTGGATGTTAATTTTAATTTTTTGTAACTGGACTATTCTCGCCATAGTACACAGAACATGGTGTTTATAAATTCAATGGCGTTTTATTTTATTCTTCCTAAATTCTTTCTATTATTGCTTCCAGAATAATTTTTTAAACGTGGTATTTTCGGTATTTTTGAAAATACACCCGGGTATTTTAACAACGATTTCCTGGCATTTTCTCATAATACATATCTTAATCTCTTTTATCCTTCATTTTCTGGATTGAAAGCTATGTTACTCTTTTTTTAAATTTTTTTTTATTTATTTTTTTTTTTTATTGGCCTTATGATCTTGCATATTAGCCATAGTACGAATTCTTGTGTGTTCAAATTGGGGGTTATCGGGAAAAAAGGGCCAGAGGCGACGGTGGGAATCGAACCCTCGACCGCGGCGCGTCTCTCATGCTAACCACTCGGCTACCGCGGTCCCCGATGTTACTCTTCAAAGAGTATTTTTCGCTATAATAGAACTGTTATCCGAGGTACGAATATCAAAGACTTTCTTTTCTGAAACTACCAGCATGTGGTCGTCAAAAAGAGCGAAATCCTGTACCTCTTCTCTCTGTCTATTTTGCGAGGGGTGTTATACATAATATATTCCAGAAACTTGGGCCTCTACTGGAACTATTGGACTTATTGTTGGGACTAACTTCCCTTATTGTAATAGCGTCAGGAGTGCAATTTAGTGGATGTTTGATTAAAAACATTTTATTTAGGGGTAAAAATGTTTCCTCAAACGCGCGATAATACATGATTGTACTTAAAATGGATATACAGGGCTTCAACTTACTTCCAACCAACTGTCCTTTCCGTTTTGCGTAAACTACTCAACCTAGCAAAAAATTAAACGGTTTTTCTCTTACCATTAACCGTACATAATCGTTGTATTAATTACAGTTTTCCCTTACAAAAATGAAATTTTTGTTTTTCAAATGATAGCTCTTTAGATCTATTCAACCTGGAAAAAAAATAAATGGCATTTCTTTTCCCATAAACTTAACATTACGCCTATAGAGAGAAGCGAAAGTTTTGTTTACAATTACTTTAATCTTTTTCGAGCATATCATCAAAACATTGATGATACAATCCATATTGTTTCTCCGATATTGATCTGTGTCTGTACATGTGGTTCATATTCTTTTTTATCACAAGTTTTTCGTATTACCAGGTGGAACTCCTTCCGATCTTTTGATTAAAATTTTTTAAATCGATTCTAAGTAATTATCTATTTTTGTTTCCAGTATTTTCTTGGAACCGGGAAAGTATTTTGCCCGGAAAAGTTTTGGTGGGGGGGAGTGCTTGGAGAAAGTGCATGCACTCGTTTTCCGTGATTCCATTTTGCCGAATTGCTCCTTTCCTCAAATTTACTAACTTACCACTTTAAATATCCCATTTGGAGGTGCTCAGGGGTTGAATTCGCTGGGATTTGGACCATGTACCAATGCCGACCACAATCTAACCTTCAGGCTATCATTTGAAAAATAAACATATTTTTTAATTGTTTGACGAAATTTAGAAAACTTAAATGTTTGAAGGTANTATGTTTTTTTTGTAGGCTAAGCAGTTTTTGAGAAATCCAGTAATGTTACCCGCCACATAATATTTCATAACTTTGTTAACTTTACATAGTAATGATTTAAATATTGAAATATTTGTCAGATAAGGTTTTCGAAACTTAGTGGAAAATCGTTATACGGTTTAGTGAAATTTTACACCACTTTGTTCTCCAAGTTATTGTTATTGCTTCCGTAACCTTAGACTGACTGCATCATTAGGTAAATTTTATTCCTGCGGTTAACACCCAATTTGCGTTTCCTAGACCTTTATTTGACGAGACTTTGAAATACGACATTCGATCCGAGCTTTTTGCTAAGAGACCAAAAATACAGAGATAACATCAAAGCGGGCCGAAACGTTATAGAACTGTACGTTGGTAAAAGCCTGGTAGGAGAAGTATGAGGTAGAAGTGGATTTGACCAAAATTATAAAACGATTTGAAAAAAGTCGGATTTTCTAAATTGGATAAATAGAATTCACCACTAGGCAAACGATATGATTAACGTATTAACTTGACTATTGAAGTAAAAGTAAAGCAAAGAGAGTTCAGAAAATTGACAGAAAAGCTGCGATTTACTCCGTAGATCGCTATATGAAAAAAACCCTAACCTCGCGTTTTAGAAAAAATGTAGAACATTATAGGGCCCAGAATCAAGCCTTGAGTGAGCTCTTATTTAATATAGAAAAGAGAGGAAAGACAGTTATTGAGGGCGAAAATATCTCATTTGAAGATAGAAGTGGACAGCTTTAATTAACAAATAAAATTTGTTGTATTTATTCAAGCAACCTGTAAAATGATGTCAAAGGCTTTTTCCATGTCATGAAATACGTGTTTTTTTTACTGAAGTAATTAAAGAAGTTTTTTTCATAGCGTCCATCAAGTAGAACCATAACAAAATAACCCAGGTATATCAAATAATTAAATGTAATTCGAATATTGTTAGGTTGATTGTTAACATATCCAATTCAATAACAATAATTCGTTTGGTTTACACGTTTGAGTTGCCCGGTGATCGATGTCCGGCAGGTGGTCTACCTCGGCGTTGACGTGTCATTTATGCCTCTGATTGTGGACCAAGGCAGATTCGGTATTAGATTCCCGCTGACTTCATTCCTAAAGTTACAGAGCACACTGGATCTCCTTACGATCAGATTAAAAGCTCTGTCTACATTCAATTGCTTAAGATTTGTTTACCATTACAATTATTTGTACAAATTAAATCTGATTTTTATGACTTATGCAATTAAAACAGCTGAAGTGAATTTTGTACAGACCAAAAATTGTTGTTTAGATGTGTGTGGTGATTAGTGACCGTTAATCGATATTTATTTAGAAATCGTGAGATGCGGTCTGGTGTGATGTAGGTTTCAGAAAAACATTTTCTTTATCGTGCCAACGTTTCGATCTTTATTGAGATCATCTTCAGGGCCTGGGATTTACAAACATTGTTTACATTTAACAAATACATTTAGGATGTGGAAAAGTGAATTTATACAATGCAAAATATATTTTTTATATTCAATCAAAGTATTTCTACTCACTCAAAGTGTTTGTCTTCTGTGTAATTGTGCCATTCTTGCGTGTCGTGTTGAGAGTGCCAGTGAGATTTTGCTGTTTTATGTTTATATACGTTGGATTTTGAAGGGGTGGGGAAGGAAGTCGGTATAGAAAAGACATTTTTGTATAAGGCGTCGGCTTCTTTGAGGTGAAAAGAGCCGACGAAGGGAAAAAATGTGTTGGTAATGGTTCGGCCAGATTATCCTTTCAGGATTATATAGAAAGGGATAAATAGGAAAAGGAAAGCTAAATTGTTGGAAAATTAGACTATGTGAAAAATATTTGATGTGTGGAATGTAATGTGATGATATAGGTATGTTATCTGTATTGAATTTGATTAATGATATTGGCGTAGCTGCGACTGAGTTTACATGTATCTGTTCTGTAATTGATGCTGTGTTTATCTCTGTTGATATAAACCATTTCTAAGAAATTACGTTTATGTTTGTTTTGTTCTGTGTGTAATATTTTTGGATTTTTGAAGTCGAAATTGTGTTGGTGTTCAAAATGGTGGGTAGCGAGTGCTGTAGGATTTTGCTTAGGTTTTTTGCAATCATAGATATGTTGCTTTACTCTCTTGTCCAGATATTGGGATGTAAGACCGATGTAAGTTGCCGGACAGTTTAAACAGTTGATATTGTAGATTACGTCAGATTTATTTGTTATTGTGTGGGATCTTTAATTTTGGAAAAAAGTGTGTGAATTTTTTTATAATTTTTGAAAGCTATTTTGAAGTTATCGGACAAGAGAAATGTGTTTAATTTGTGTGATAGGCCTTGGATAAATCAGATCACACAAATTAAACACATTTCTCTTGTCCGATAACTTCAAAATAGCATACAAAAATTATAAAACAATTCAAACACTTTTTTCCAAAATTAAAGATCCCACACCAATAACAAATAATTCTGACGAACAAACAGTTTGATTGAGTAGAAATACTTTGA
Source organism: Cimex lectularius (assembly GCF_000648675.2). Lineage (NCBI taxonomy): Eukaryota > Metazoa > Arthropoda > Insecta > Hemiptera > Cimicidae > Cimex > Cimex lectularius. The sequence continues at coordinate 2,587,438 of NW_019392733.1, forward strand.
TTGAACATATAAAATGTATTTTGCAGTATAAATTTACTTTTCCACATCCAAAATGTAATTGTAATAGGTAAACAATGTTTGTAAATCCGAGGACCTGAAGATGATCTCAATAAAGATCGAAACGTTGGCATGATAAGAAAATGTTTTTCGGAAACCTTCATCACACCAGACCGCATCTCACGATTTCTATCTAAATAAAAATTGTTGTTTAGCTTCTTCTTAACCGCCGTAGATATTGTAGGTATTTTCCTGCTTTTTGTTTGGTGCGCATTGCTGTAAAACAAATACGATTGGTCTTAGTACTCTACGCTGGGGCACGACGGCATTTTAATTCCGAATATAGGTCTAAATATAGTCTAAAAATACATATTTGCCAGTATAATAGACTGAAAGATTTTGGATCTGTCATACGCTCTTCTTGGCAGAATTTATCGGATAAACGGTCCTCATAAAGTAAGGCCGTCCATCAGATATTTTGGTATTATTATGATATTGTTCGGTGAATCTACTAGTTCGTCACTATTCAACGTTTAGTTGAACAGCTCAAGTGGTAGAGCAGCGGCGTATCTAGCCGAAGATCGTGGGTTCGAATCCCGCTTGTGCCATTGACTTTTTGTCATCTCAACTAAAAACCTTAATTAATTGTAATATAAAATAAGGTTAATATTCAAGTTATATTTTAGATAACGCGTAGTAAGCGAGTGTAATTCACATTCTGAGGGGAAAAATTAAAAATAAACACCTGTTGAATTTGACGATTCCAACAGGCTACAAATCCTCATTTACATTTTTTGCTAATAATTAGCGTGATTTATCTGAAGGGGTATATTTTTTTAGGGATGATTGACAATTTTTTTAGCTGCAGAGGGAATATGAAAAGCAGATAAGGTCGTGGGCATTTTCTTCGCTGGGAAATCATTGGCAAAAGAAAGTCAGTGCTAACGAAGAAGTAGTAGAAGTGGATGTGGTGTTTTTACGAATCGCGGCCAGTTAGGTAAACCGAATCCGGCTGGAATTTTTTAACGCGATGTCTCCCATTGTCCGACGCCAAGGATGATCGGAATGCACTGAAAACCCTTCGCCTGTTATCGATTACAACCGATTACATACACGAATACCTATAATGTTCGATTTAGGGGCCAAGAATCCACGTTTCGCCTGTTTGGCCATCGACATATTTTTAGATGGACAGGGGAATCTCCATTGTTGTATAACTCGTAAATCCACTCTGAAATGATGTGCATTATTGTAGGTTGAATAAAGACAAAATTTACCTTCTAATAATTAATAATGTACGTCATACCTTTGCCTCAATTTGTTGTCAGTATATGCGTCCTTTGTGTGTATCAACGTTTATCACGCCATCCATGAAAATAATGGAACAATATATAACAATTCAAAAATTATTTAATGTATATCTATTAAATCACGAAAATATCTGAATTAAGCTAATATGATAAACACTTTGTATTTTTTTATATTGAAAAAACTCTGTAATTATGCAAGTTCCTCCTCCATTTATTATCGTAAACTTTTCATAAAAATTATCTTTTAAAACATTCAATTAGAAAACATTCCAGTGGGCTTAACTAGTACAAACCAAATTGAAAAGGCAATAAAAAACAAAAAATAAACAAGCACTGTCAACTTGATAATAATTTTTTTGGGTACATGGACCTAACGACGTTAGTTAAATAACTTTAATTATTTTGTTAAATTTTTGGGGTGGTTAGGGATGGTTAGGGTTGGGGATGGTTTATTATTGCTGCACAAACGTTCAGAACGAAGTGTATGAAATTGTAATTACTAAAAATATCAAGCAGCCAGGCAATAAAACTTACAGTTACCACGGTCTTAAGAAGCCATTCATTGAGAAATATTCAGTTAAATTTTCGACAAGGTTGATTGAAGAAGATGATCACATTCAGACATCAGATGCGGAGTGGATATAGTTAGATGAAATAATCAGTCGTGGAACTCTGTGTAAATTTCAAACCACCCAGTCATACTCTGTATGTCAAAGGTGGTCGCAGTAATGTCTTGTAAAGGGTTAGTTTTGTTTATTGACGTTCGAGAAGAAATTCGGACTAAAAGGCCATCTCTTTTGAGTGGGTATTCCACGTCAGTTTGGTCCTGGTTATCAAAATCACTCTAAAAAAATTATCTGTATATTTAAGGAGGGCCTTTTTAGATGGTCCGACTGAATTTCTCTTGAACCAATGGCGCTAACAAAAAACAAAAAATATATGGTTAATATTTTTGAATCTAGTGTCAAATGTTCGCTTTTTTGAAGAAATATTATACACGTACCACAGGCCTTGTTCAACTTCAAAATTTAAAATACGACGCTGTGCTTCCTGACACATGATTTAAATGATTTTTTACCCTGAAAGCAATGGTGCAATTGGATTTTAAGTTGATCAAAAAATGACAAAGTTATTGCAAAAAGTTTGAAAAAACGCATTTCGTTGGTTTCGTTGTTAATTCCAACATTTGGCTTTTTCGCTAAACTAAACATTAATTGCCTTTATCGTTTACATTCTACCATTATTTTTGGTTAAACTCGCGTTCTGAGAAAAAATCTTATTTCCTGGAAATAAATAAATATTACAATTCGTTAGATTCACTATTCTATTCCAAATGAACCGAAGTGCACATTTTTTCCGATCAACAGCGAGTTGATATGTACGTTATGTATGTATGTTATTGTTAGTACAATTAATTAAGGTTTTTAGGGATGGTTGAGATAAAAAAGTCAGTGTCACGAGCGGGATTCGAACCGACGACCCTCGGCTTGATACGCCGCTACTCTACCACTTGAGCTATCGTGACCTCGATCCACTCGGGCACCAACTTCCTATCTCAACCCCACCTTTTGAGTTTTCCCTCCTTTTTGCCATTTTTCCTTTTTTATCTCAACTAAAAACCTTAATTAATTGTTGTTTCGTAGACGCCGGCGGGAGTGAGTATTGGATATCTACCCTCCAAGTCCGGCGTTACCAAGGGATAGTTGCCGGCTGTTGCGTAAAGGACTTAAGGTTAAAAAAAATTAATTATTCGTTTTATGATTAAATTTATTAATTGACAATTTATGATAAAAATACGGAAACTAAAATCTGGTCAGAACCAAAACAAAGTTAACGAAAATATAGAGATATATAGAGAGTTGGTTATGAGAAAGTTAATACAAAAAATGGCAATGCTGAATTAAAAGAATAAGGACGTTCGTACGTCTTGTCGACTCACGACAGTGAAGATCAAACGATTTGGCGCTTATCTTGGAGCTTGAGATTGGAGTCTGGGAGCCACTCGCCGGACGACGTCGAAGGTGCGTTCGTTCGCACCCGTCGGAAGCCAGAGAGCGACAGACTGGAGACCCGTTCGTGCGTACGGGTTGAATCCTCGGGAGAGGCTGGCTGAAGACAGCTGATGTACGTTCGTGCGTGCAGGTAGAAACCCAGGGAGAGACTGACTGAACGCTGAAGACAGTTGTACTTCGTGCGAACAGTTCGAAAACCAGGCAGTGACTGGCTGAAGATAGCTGACGTATGTTCGTGCGTACAGGTCGAGAACAAGGGAGTGACTCACTGAGGACAGCTGATGTACGTTCGTGCGTACAGGTCGAAAGCCAGGCAGTGACTGGCTGAAGACAGCTGACGTACGTTCGTGCGTACAGGTTGAAACCCAGGCAGTGACTGGCTCCTTTTGCTCAGGCTTGCTGAAAATTAACCTGTTTCTCCCTCCAGCGTCGTGATCCTTACAAATTTTCTGTTTTTATAATTTTTTAAAATGATAAATTTAAAATAATCAAGGATAAGATTTCTAATTAACTATTCATACATAAAAATGTTTACATTGGCGTAAACAATTGTAATATATTAATTGGTCAAGCGGACCACGAAACTAGTGAACTTATTGATAGTGGTGGTATTGGGTTCGTGCAGTCGAGTTTGTTAAATATGTTGTATTACTTGTTATATATATTATTACATGATATAGATATTGTAGAGATATATTGGGGGATATTTAGGAAAGAGGAAGGAGTGGAAAAAGGAGAATTGTAAGAGTAAGAGCAACGGAATAAAGATTTAATTAAATACCTGTAATTACTTAGTATCATGCCCGAGTGATGAATTGTTAATAGTATGTACTATATTACATGGTTTCAGGTGTGAAAATTGTCATCTTCAGAAAATATGGAAGAAATGGTAAAAAAGAAGAAGAATGTCCGTGCGGCATTGACACGTGCCGGCACATTTCTTGTCTTATGATAAATGTTTACTGGCATCGGAGAGCGAATTAAAAGGCGGAGCAGGTAATTTGACTCAATTATATGAAGAATTTAAAAAATTACTATTGTCAGATATTATATAAGAGTAAGAGCAACGGAATAAAAAGATTAATTAAATACGTGTAATTACTTAGTATCATGCCCGAGTGATGAACTGTTAATAGTGTGTACTCTATTACAGATTTGTACTACCAGAAATTTCCTGATCGCTCCAGAATAAACCACAAAAGTTTATTAGTGTTGTTCGCAATATGAGGAGATGCAGATTCAGTCGCTGTTCCATCACCAAGAAACAGGCAGCGTAATTTCGTCGAGGAGCTGAATATTTTACTGTATGTTCGCGAAAATCCGAATTATCGGATTAGTATCGCTCTCCTCTTGTCCAGGAACTTCGGGACTCTGATTGTTGTTTGTTGCGCAAAAGTCGATTTGGGTGGCTGAGGGAAACGTTCTTCTAAACATCCTATGGACTGATGAATTCATGTTCACCTCTAATGGTATACTAAACCGTTGGAATTTTCGAACGTGGGCAGGGGAAAATCCAAGAATTACGTTCTCTTGCCATCGTCAGGTTATTTGAACCTTCACTTTCGGGATACGTGTATAGGGTCTCATGGTCCGATCTGTTGGACTCATAACCCAGCAACCTCAGTTGAAGAAAAGCGGCAAAGGATAGAAAATGCTTGTCAATCCATCTTCCGTGACTCTATCGCTCTGGTCACCGGTGAAGACTAGTTAAAAATAGCATATTTTTGCATCTTTACGTAGTGCAGGCAGTTTGATCATGAAATGTGATTAATAAATAGCAAACCAAATGAGTGTTTTTTTTTTCAACCTTTTTGCCATAACTTTGTCATTTTTTGACCGATTTAAAATCTGATTGCACCATTGTTTTCGGGTAAAAATTCCTTTAAAATGATGTGTCAGGAAGCGCAGCGTCGCATTTTAAATTTTGAAATTGAACTAGGCCTTTGGTACCTGAATAATTTTTCTGCAAAAAAGTAAACATTTGAAATTAGCCTAAAAAATATTAAACACGTATTTTTTTGATAGCGTCATTGGTTCAAGAGAAATTCAGCCGGGCCGTCTAAAAAGGACACCCTCTGTGTGTGTGTGTGTGTGCGCGCGCGCGCTCTCGTGTTTGTGTGCGTGTATTAATTTATAAAATTAACCTAGTTTCTTGGGTCTGTGGGGAACATATATTCCGTCACAAACCCACCTACAAATAACATACAAGTACCTATACTACAAATTCATTCAATACGTTAAAATAATTAACCAAGGTTTGTGGGGTACTCTATAATCTGTCACTACTGTTTGTACATTTTTGATTCTCGAATACAATAGGTTATTGTTGATAGTTCTAGACATATTAGGAATAGAGAATTATAAAAAAGTAAACAAATATTTAAATATAGGAGGTCCGAAGTCGTCGAATGTAATGTACAATATGCTGCAAGTGCCTTTAATCAGTTCTCTAGGAATATAAGTGACGATAGTTTGTAGAAATCATGTTTTCTTTCTATTTAAATATACATTTACTTGTGAACGCCGAGATAATAGTGATTTTTATTAAATTAATTTGTCGTAAAAAGTCTTCCCATTAAGAATTGACACTCTTTATGTTTAATTTTATTAACACTGTAAGTTGTAACATAACAAATAATTGGATATTACTCAGGTAAATTGGTATTTTGAATAAACATAAATAAATAAATTATACAGCCGTTATTTCTTTGATTTTATTTCGCTTTAGCGTTTCGTGTAGCTTCTGCATTCATGTCAGCACGTCATTTTCAGCACAGTTTTAGAGAATAAGCTAACCTTATAGCGTTACGTGCATTTTTTTAAACAACAGATATATTTAATTGTACATAATAAATAATTGTAATTGTTCAACCTCTTGTCATTTTCGGAAGTTTATTTCTAGGCGTAGGGAAGGGGATTGCAACTTTTCATCCCGTGTAGAGCCCTTTGTCCATGGGGAATTGTCGGAGGGCATTTTATTACTTTTATTGCCAGTCCTGGTCGTAGAAAGTGTTAATACGATGTACGCAGCATCTTTGGATAAGTGGATATTCCCCTCGAGTAAGAACCTGCTTCCTAGTCTTTCTCTCGATTCGTTTTCACATCTCCTCAATTTCAAAAATTTGTCGAACATCCGACGGTGATAAAGAAAGCGAACTGAACATTACAATTCGTACGTATATTTTATGAAAATCTATTTCATATATCATTTATTAAACAAATCTTTTTTTCGTTAAACTTTGATTGACAACCTGTCAGGAACAATCGGCGAAAAAGATAGACCCTGATGTGATCAATAATTATCGAACTGCGGACAACAGTTCATCGACTCGCAACCTCGCGTAGTTTCTCAATAAATTAGCGCAATATTCGAAAGCGAGACGTTTTAACTATAAATTAACCATTCTTCTCTGATAAGATTTCTGGAGGAAATGGGCCTGTTTATGAATAATAGGTACGCTTGATGTGTGCTACATAATTGAAACGTATCAAAATTTGCCTCTACATAAGGAGCGAATATGGAATGCTACCCGTTATGAAAATTATGCTTGAATACGGTTGCAAGTATTTGGGACCCCTGTTACAATGATTTATAGACGAAACAGTGTTGTTTTACGGTATACATCTATTTCCTTTAAAATTAACACATTTTAAGTTCAAACTGATCATTTTACATTTCAAATTGATATATTTTAGCCTCCTTTTTTAATTTAAAATTAGCTATTTTATGTTTCGAATTTACCCTTTCTTAAAGCATTAAAAAGACTTAGTAAATGGTATCAATTATAATCATGTATGTAGGCGGAGGTTGTATATATGTGTATATATCTNATGTATATGTGTATATAACCACAAACATAGAAGTCTGGTTACATTCATTTCCCCCAGAGTACTCCATATTCCTGATATTAATGAAAATATTGTGTTGACGGAAAATTAGATGTGCAGGTTCACTAGTTATGATAATTCAACCCACTAGATAAATAAAGTTTTCAATGTGATCACTTTCTGTTTTCCTGTATATATACTAAGGATCCTCAGAAACATTTCTTAATTTCAGGAGTTGTTCATGTAACTTCAAGTTATTTCAACTTATAAAGATCTTGCTAATAGAATTGTGAACGTATGTACCAGAGTACATACGTTATGTCTTTCATAAGTCTTTCATTCTAAAGCTGATACCAAATTTAAACTTTACTTGATATAATTTAAAATTATAGTTTATAATTTCTAGGAGTAAATTTTTGTGAGAATGCGAGAAGAGTTGTAAGGGCGACCACCGCCCTAGGCGCACATACGCACGCCCCTTCTTCAACTGACAAGTGAAGCGCGCCATTCCACAAGACGAAACAGGGCCCCCTAAGGCAGGTTGTCCGACCGGAATTAATTTCTAACTTTGAAAGAGTTTATTTAAACAGGAGGATGGCTATAAAACATGGCCGATAAAACGGAATAGTTGGATGGGATGTTTACGATTTATGTCTCTGCTTTCTATTTTCTTCGAGTGTGATGGTTGGATGAGGCCAGACGAACTGAATAAAGCCGGCCTCTGTTATATTTCCTTTTTAATTTTTCGTGATTGCCAAAGAAAATGACTTTTATGAAATTGAAACGGTTGTTCTTATCTCGACGGTTGTGTTTATGTTAATTATATAACTGTTTTATTTACAAAAATTCAATTATTACAAATTGTGCATTTTTTATTCCACCTAAAGATGAAAAGAGAACGTCGAATATTTTCAATAGTACAGCAGTTTTAAGATAAAACATTTATATACGTATTTCATTTTGAATTATATGATTTGCTCATTACTAAGTTCCCGTTAAATTTTTCTCCCATGGTCAGAGGTAGAAAGGTCCCTTGTGCCTATAAGATATTACTAAGCATTAGGCAACTTGTTTCTAAGCTATTATAATGAATAATAATATTTTTATACGTTTACGTATAAGATAGCATATCCAAGGGTCCCCACCAACTTCTTCCCTTCAGTCTTACATGGGGCAGATCGGATTGGTGCGTCCCGATATTGAACCAAACATTTTTTGGTGAAAATACATTCCAAAATATAGGACACGCTTACGCCACTTCTTCTGAATAGGCCCTGGTTTTGCCGTTTTTTGTTTTTTGAAAGTTATAATTGTCCGTTTTTTAATATTTTTAGTTCGTCTTTCTACTTGCCCAAATCAACTATCAGACTATATCATTTTACAGCATGTTTTTGGACATTTCAATAAAAATTTAGTAAAAACTATCTAATTTTATCAATAGTAAAAAATTTCTAAAACCAAATAGTTTTCAAGTAATATATAACATAATTTTTTTATATAATATAAATGTTTGTTTGAATTTAAATTTATCGACTTTTTGACCCCTAAAGTTTTCCGATTTTTAAAAAGTCGTAACTTAAACGGCTATAATACAAAAACAGCTAAAAGGATTTTAATGCCAAATATGCCATTTAAAAGAAGAGGAACGTAACTTTTAAACGACGTATGTACCATTAAAATATTTCTATAAGAAAATACACAAAATATCAAAATTATTTGCCTGAAATTAACCTCTTTTTTAAATGGAAATAATAGTCCGATTTTTAAGTTTGATACAAGGTATAAAATGCACTTGATAATCTCTTTAAAACCAATTATCAACCATGAAAATCGGTCTACTAGGATTTTAGAAATGTTAGAGCTTGTACTAGGACAGTCAGTAAGGAAGTCATCAAAATTATCAGTCAAAATATTAATTACACCGATTTCCGCAAAATCGGCGTCTAAAGCTATTATAACCCTATTGTCATGAATCTGCGAATGAGGTCAAATGCAAGTTTTGACCATTTTCTGGCCTACTTACTTTCAGAATATTTGTTAAAATATGAAAAAGGCAGGATTTTAATTGTTTATCTGTTTAAATCGTACAAAATTAGAATATTCTTTGTTGTAGAACATTTTTGTTTTTATGTTAACCAACAATGGTATTAATATCAAAAATAGTGTTTTATAATTTCTCAATAAGAATTTATGTTCATTTAATTAAAATTATTTATACTTTTTCCCAATATTTTAGTTTATACAATATAAATAAATGAATAAATTCGTTCAATCTCATTCATGTCTGAGAATATTTTGCCTATTTTTAGTCCCTTTTTGAGAACTTCTCGTGCTTAGAGTTGTATTGCATGGATGTCAACCTGAACAATTGGCTTGTAGCCATGTGATTTTTAGACCCAAATTCGATGTTCCAATCTCTATGGCCACTCATCGTTGCATTTTCGATCCATCTGTATACCATCATAACTACATACTTTTATTTTGGGTACTTATGTGTGGGAACCTTGTTAATGCAGCAATTTACTTGAGTTACTGGATAAATAGTTAAATATTGGTGGTAAATCCAGTAACTGAAAATCAAGCTATTCCTCTTTTAATTTTTTGTACTTTCAAAGGCCTTCTTCTAGTTGAAAATCTTCTATTTTTCCTCAGTGTTAAGAAGATTCACCTTATCTATAATTGTGTCCTGTTGTCAATATATAGATTTTTAAGTCGGACAGTCCAGCATGCTTTTACATTTCTTCCGGATCCGGTGTGTCCAATGTGCTTAGGTGCAATTTTTATGTCCAGTTTTTATTTTGTCTTTTCCTTACTCAGGATATTACCTAGGTTATTTCGATGTTTATCTTTTATTATTTCATTTTTTGATGATAAGGATGACAGCAATTTTTAATTTAATTTCTAGAAGTGTCGACGCTGAATAATTTCGCCCTAGCGAAAAAAAAATTTAATACTTAATAGTCTTGGATTTTGGTACAAATCACACAGTCAAAATGACTAAATTTTATGTACAGAAATAACTTGCACGCTTCGCTTGCCATTATATTACAGTATGCCTTTGGTTGTCAAGCAATTTATATTATCTGAAGGACGAGTATATTATATTATATCGGCTATCGAAGCATGAATAGTAATGAAGAGGTCACCTAAGGCCGATCCTTAGATTACATTTGGGAATGGTAAATTCAATTAATAGACAATTACTCTTGTGCTATCGCACAATTAACCGAAATCACGAGCGTAATTTATGGTTACGTGTAAGACGTTTTTTTAGAAAAAAAATTCACCCAGTCCGTAAATACCTGATATATATTAAGTAGCCATAAACGTTTAAATACGGCATAAAAACCTATAGGGGGTAAGACGGTATCAAATTTGAATGTATAGATCCTGCACGCTTTTATAGCAATTGTTTATGTCTCCCCTTTCGGCCATCTGGACACTTTTATACCAAACACGGTCCATTCATAAAGTTTTTTCTAACTTCAAAGACACATAAAATATTACAAAGTTTGTATATTCATTTAGCTAATTTCAAAACTAAAAAACATATAATGCAAATTAGCCAAGCCTGAAACGTAATAAAATCATACCTAATTGATCATTCTCATAAAAAAAGATTATGACAAGTTTTTCATGCTTAGCGTATATCAAAATATTTCTAAGATTGCGTGTTCCAGTGTTCGGAAAATGAATTTTTTATGCTAAGAGCGGACTTTTGTCACGTTTCTATTACGGGTTGAGGAAGAAAATGCAAGTTACAGCCTCATGCATTCTAAGAACTTGAGGCTCAACACTTTTGTAGCGTTCCTGTTATTACAAAAATAATTTTACCTAACTCTTCTCTATTTATATTATAGCTTTTCCTTGAATACATTTCAAAATAAATATTAAAATTTTTGATTTACGAATATAAACAGCACACCAGTGCAAACGGAAAACATCGAATGAAAATTTTAGCATTTATAATCGGTGTGCTAACTAAGTAGAGGGGCTCTGAGTTTTTTCCTTATATCTTTCTTAACTGCACTTCTGTTCGAGAGATTTAAAACTTTATACCCGTTTCATTTTCCAAATAATCTCGATTTGTTGATTTATTCAAAAATCTCTAAAATCCTAATGAATTTCATTTATTTGTAAGGGCGTTTATTTGTTCAAATCGAGGCTAAATTTTGCCATTTTTCTATACCATTTTTTCAAAACATATTTGGTTTATTTCAACCAATCGTTTGGTTTTTCATGCAATACTAAGAATTTGTTGCTAGAGGCTGTTAAAAATAGATCGTTAATTTTAAGGTACAAACCGAATTTAATATACAATCGTTACATCTTTTTTGTACAAACAAAAATTGTTCAATTCCAAAGTAGTTTTTTAAAAACTATTCTGTACAATTTTTCAGCTTTTATATCACTACATAAAAAGAGAACGAATTTTTCATTTAGGTGAAGAGTTCTGTAGAAAAATGTACCGAATCTTGGAACTATCAATATGAAACAATTTTCCGTGTGAATTCACATTTTCCAAATGCCGATTTATTCACTACATTCCTCCTACAGTAGAGAGTCGGTAAACGATGCAATAGTTGGAAAAGAAGTTTTTTCACTCGGAATATTTATTAAAAGGGAAGAGTCTCCGAAACAGCGTAAGGAATGCATGAAGGATGTACATCAAGACAAAACCAGAACACTCGATACACAACTTTCGAAAAATTATTTATAAGGTCTTCTGAAGATTGGAATCTCATGATAAATATTTTATTTAGTCGTAAAAGATTTTAGTTGATTTAAAGAAAACGCAGTTTTTGGTCTAATAACCAGTTACTACACCTTTAAACGAGATTCGATAGATGCTAACCTGTAAGACCGGTGAATGTTATAGATGCATTTGTCTTGCCATACCATATACCTGTTTATGTCGTCAATTCAACCATTTTTCACTTTAAATTGACCTTTTTTACCTTCAAATTAACACTTTTCAATTTGAAAATAACCTTTGTTTAATTTGGAATCATCTTTTTCTTTAAAGCACTAAAACGTAGAAGATGGTGTGAAATATAAGCATAGCAAAGTAAAAATCGTGTATATTTGCCAAAAATATTTTAGTTTGCGTAAGTAATTAAATTATTGTATTTATGTATCTACGAAACTCGTGCTACGGCTAGATGACATTTTTTATATCGTGGCCGACAGGTTAAAATATTTTGTTAGCAATAAGCAATGTTTACAGTAGTTTTGTGCGTAATGGCTTAAATTTAGCGACCGTAAATAAACTAGAACCCAAGGGAAAAGATAAAACCTTTGTGATTTGTTTGTTGTTTTCATCCTTATAATAGCCTAAAATCTAAACATTGTTGACTGAATATAAAAAAAAATAAAACTGGTTTCGAATGGTTGTAATAATGTTGAATTTAGATAAAATCCAGCAAAATTATGCAGTTTTATGTGTAACACTGGCCGCCTGCGAGAAAAAATATGTCCCATTGAATACAGCCAAAATATGGCTATTTTTATTTGCGATAAAAATTCTTTTTTAATTGCTGAAACCGTATCAGAATTGGTGTTTTTCTGGCGCACTTCACTGAGAGCAGTTTTTTGTTTTTGCAATTTTTTATATTACAAAAACAAACTTAAACAACTTAACAAAAACAACTTAATCCTCATTGTATAATCGTCCATATTAATTTCTTATTCTACGAAAAAAACCTTCTGAACTTTGAAACACATAGCGTATAATTTCTAAGACAACAAAGTGATTCAGAAATGTAATAAATATTCATTAGCACTAACGTTATTACAGTGAGCACGACCTGTTTTTTCTTCAATTGGGAGTTTCCACATTTTAAAGACGTTTTAAGACCGAAATACAATATTATGATTTAACAAGTCCCGAGGCTAAGTAAGTTTAAGAAGCTTTATTTCATTTATGGCCAAATCTGGACAGTTACAGGATGATAAATAAAGAAAAGCTGCTTAAAAGTTACTTTGCATCGGTTCTTGTTAATTTAAAAGAATTAAACTTTTCTTTGAAGCATCAAGGAAACATTTCGAGTACTGAAAAATCGCTGAAAGATTTTCCTTGGGCATTATTTAATAACCGAAATTTTTTTCACAATAGCACGACTTTTAAATTTAAAATATATAAAAGTTGCACAATAAGTCAATTTATAAGCTTTTGTACAAAGAAAAATTAAACTTATTATTAAATTTATTAATTAAATTTATTATTTGTAAAAAACGTTTTCCTTTAACAATCATATATTATTGGCCATATTTTGTAGTGTTAAGATTAGAGTAAATTCTTTATGTAAGGTATTGGTTGAATTGAAAAATTTAGTGTCACCAGTGGGATTCGAATTCACGACCTTCGGCTAAATACGCCGTTGCTCTAACCAGTTGAGCTAGAGACTGGTTGATCTACCCGGACACCATCCTCCCACCTCAACCCAACCTTTCGAATGCGATGAGAAGTTGGTGTGAGATGAGTGAAGGAAGGACGAGTGGCTGAGGCTGACTGAATGCCTGCAAACGTCTGTGTCAAAAGAGATGTTTTTGTTAAGGCGAGCAGATTTCGTGATGGGCTTTAAAAGAGGGAAATCCGGAGGTTGACTGTACAGTTTTCTGCGGGCTAATGGATGATCGTAGGTGGGCGATGGTCTTCTTAAGCTCTTCAGTTTCTTGTGACAGTGCAGCCTTTGTAATTTGCTAGATGTTGTCTGTTGCGTAATGCATGTGGCCGGTGTGGTACGTTGTTTATTGCAGACTTGTGTCATGCACTCACCAGCACACTTGGCGCACTTGGGCCGGTGCTGGCGTAGGTGTTGTATGCCCATATTCTTGGCATATGTTTGCATTTTGCTAATGTACGTTGTTTCTGGGTTCCTAGACTTGTATCCTGGAGTAGCAAAAAGTTGTGTCCACAAACGGTAGAGTCTGTTTTGAACCAGGGTGTCGGACAGGTGCGACATTGCGGGCGCTGTAGCCAAGTTCGGTTAGTTCCTCCCTGATTAATTCCTGTGCGACGCTCTAAGTTGTCAGAATGTAAGTTCTGAATTGGAGCGGAAATGTGCATAATTTTTGATTTCACGTAGATGGGGGTGGTTTTCGTTACTTATATATGTCCAGAGAAGACTATTTTTTTAAGAAGACAAAACTTGGTTTATTCTATTGAGAACTCAGAGAACTGATCCACTGAGAAAATTATTTATTTTTTTTAAGAACAACTTTTCAAGAATAATTACTTGTTTTGAAAGATTTGTTAATCAGAATTAGATAATAATTACTTAACAGATAGATAATTTTATTACTTTTTATTGTAATCATAATTTCGTTTTATATTCAAGATTTTGGTACATTCATACATAGATAGGTCAATAATTATTTGGTTATTTAAAGAAGTAATGAGAAGATTATTTTTTGTATAACTAATTAGTTGCGTAGGTAGTTAATAATTAATTGTGTAAAGATCATAGCATTAATTGTATTGAAACATTAGAATGTGGTTATATAAAAGTCGAAGCAACACATTACGAGCCTTTTTTGGAGCTCGATGATCCCCTCTAAAGAACAGCTCACGAAATATAATGTAGTAAAGCCAGAGGGTAGTAGCTACCTCGGGGAAGAAGCCCTGTAGAGCGGGGAGGTTTGCAAACAGCCGGTGCTACAAAAAATTCACTGGGCGCTGGGTAGTGGGGGTGAAACGAGTACGGAGTAGTCCCTTAGAAGGTAAAGTTGAGTTGACATTTAGAGTTAGTCAATGGTCAGTGGCCAGAGATGAGTTATAAGTTGGATTCCGAATGGGACAGTTGTTGGTTGCAAAATTGGAGTGAGTTAAACATCGACCTTAGTGGTTATTTAAACCCTGGTATAGTTGTGTGAACTGGAAGAGAAAGAGGCTACCAGACGCACGCATGAGGCCGACCGATCGCCACCACTGAACGGGGGAACCCTGGGGCTTCGCAAGCCTTGTCTTTTGTATTTAATATATTTTGAGGTATTTCTGAGCCCCTTGTCAGGGATGTGGTTAAAAACCATTTACAATATTACAAAGGGAAAAGTACATAGCCCTTACATTCTGCCCTCGGATCCCCGTGCCACCAGGCGGGCAACACGACCCCGACTCAGCATATCCTCATCCAGTTCGTGAAGTTAATTGGTGAGTTTAGTCTAAACCTTTGTTAGATTTTTATGAAGTGAGCAAGCTTTGGAATGGGAGTGTTTCGTATCGGCTTAGATACCTCCTTTTTGGATTTTAATCTGTTAATAAACGTTGTTTTGAAATATGAAAATCTGGATTAATTTTTTTATCGTCCCAACGACGGATTTGGAAGAAAAGGGACTGTCCTGGACAATGATCGACTCTTCGAGTTCTCAATCTGCCTCTCTCAATCTAAGATTTTTTATATTTTGGTCGCAATCAGCCAATTGTTCTCTTTGAGCCGGCTCTTTAGAAACGGTCATGGTACAAATGAAGATTCTTATCTCTTATTAATGCTTGCGCAGCCGGTGGAAAATTCAAATTTCAAATGACCTTATAAAGTATTTTTGAAAGTTCTAAAATGACTTATGCTTCAAGTATGCCCACAAATTAAAATTTAATGAGGAAAAGAAATAAATAAAAAATTTGGAACATAAAAAAATTGCTTTTATTATAAAAATAAAATAAGAAACTTCACTGAACTAAAATGAAAAGAATGAAACCACAGGAAAAATATACATAATTTCTTTGCTTCTCTTAGCATAAATAAAATATATAAAGCTTTTTTAAATCCTATTTTAATAATTTTATAACAAAAATTTATCTATTTTTTTATGAAAGGAGCGGGCGCACTCCCGGAAGATGGACAAGGAAATGATTTCTTTTCACAGGAAAAAGGGAATTGACTGACCGTTTGGTGTAAATTAAAGTACTTTCATGGAACTCCAAACTCGGAATCCCTTTTTGTTTTTGTTTTCTTGCAACGCCCTATCGATAGGGAACCCGTTGGATCATGGGGGCGATTAGAATGCGCCTTTGACAATTTTTATTTAGAAATCGTGAGATGCAGTCTGATATGGTGTAGGTTTAAGAAAAACATTTTCTTTATCGCGCCAACGTTTCGATCTTTATTGAGATCATCTTCAGGACCTGGGATTTACAAACATTGTATACATATAACAATTACATTTTGGATGTGGAAAAGTGAATTTATACAATGCAAAATATAAATTTTATATATTCAATGAAAGTATTTCTACTCGCTCAAATTGTTTGTCTTCTGTGTAATTGTGCCATTCTTGCGTGTCGTGTCGAGAGTTCCAGTGAGATTTTTCTATTTTGTGTTTAAATACGTTGGATTTTGAAGGGGTGGGTAAGGATGTCTGTATAGAAAAGACGTGTAAAGCAACATATCTATGACTGCAAAAAACCTAAGCAAAATCCTACAGCACTCGCTACCCACCATCTTGAACACCAATACAATTTCGACTTCAACAATCCAAAAGTATTACACACAGAACAATACAAACATAAACGTAATTTCTTAGAAATGGTTTATATCAGGGGTGCTCAAACGGTCGATCGCGATCGACCAGTCGATCGCGAGTGCTTTTTGAGTAGATCTCGAGAAGAAAAATTTTTTTAATAAGTAGGTAGGTAACTAAACTACAAAAATGTATTACGTAATAAAATAACACTGCTTGCGGCAAAAGGTGGCTTTATCAAAGGAACGCGCGGCACTTGTCAAAGAAAAGCCGCGTTGTTTCTAGACTAGTAGACAGTACAGTCTAGTCTAGAAACAACGAGAGACAGTACAGTCTAGTTTCGGGCGGCGCGTTTGACGGGAACATTCGAGACTTTCGTTCACGCCGATATAAATGTTGTGCCTGCAGGAATTGGAGTCATTCTGAATTGTAACTTGATGGCGATACTACGTCGATACAAAGTTTATTATTAAATAGTGGAAAATGAGTGCAGTGAAATCTAAAACGTATC